>NW_027472835.1:0-234873 GCF_030347505.1 Rhynchophorus ferrugineus
ACTCTTATAGTTTCCGAGATATGGACTATCGATAATTTACACCTTAGGCTCTGCTTCTAACTTGGGCCCAAATTGTAAAATGGCCTTATCTATTGGCGATTTCGTTCCAATTCACATTCCAAGTAATATTCGGCATGCTAATTACATTGCCGGTTGCCAAATTGCATTATCTCTTATAGTTTCCGAGATATGGACTATCGATAATTTACACCATAGGCTCTGCTTCTAACTTGGGCCCAAATTGTAAAATGGTCTTATCTATTGGCGATTTCGTTCCAATTCACATTCCAAGTAATATTCGGCATGCTAATTACATTGCCGGTTGCCAAATTGCATTATCTCTTATAGTTTCCGAGATATGGACTATCGATAATTTACACCTTAGGCTCTGCTTCTAACTTGGGCCCAAATTGTAAAATGGTCTTATCTATTGGCGATTTCGTTCCAATTCACATTCCAAGTAATATTCGGCATGCTAATTACATTGCCGGTTGCCAAATTGCATTATCTCTTATAGTTTCCGAGATATGGACTATCGATAATTTACACCTTAGGCTCTGCTTCTAACTTGGGCCCAAATTGTAAAATGGTCTTATCTATTGGCGATTTCGTTCCAATTCACATTCCAAGTAATATTCGGCATGCTAATTACATTGCCGGTTGCCAAATTGCATTATCTCTTATAGTTTCCGAGATATGGACTATCGATAATTTACACCTTAGGCTCTGCTTCTAACTTGGGCCCAAATTGTAAAATGGTCTTATATATTGGCGATTTCGTCCCAATTCACATTCCAAGTGATATTCGGCATGCTAATTACATTGCCGGTTGCGAAATTGCATTATCTCTTATAGTTTCCGAGATATGGACTATCAATAATTTACACCTTAGGCTCTGCTTCTAACTTGGGCCCAAATTGTAAAATGGTCTTATCTATTGGCGATTTCGTTCCAATTCACATTCCAAGTAATATTCGGCATGCTAATTACATTGCCGGTTGCCAAATTGCATTATCTCTTATAGTTTCCGAGATATGGACTATCGATAATTTTCACCTTAGGCTCTGCTTCTAACTTGGGCCCAAATTGTAAAATGGTCTTATCTATTGGCGATTTCGTTCCAATTCACATTCCAAGTAATATTCGGCATGCTAATTACATTGCCGGTTGCCAAATTGCATTATCTCTTATAGTTTCCGAGATATGGACTATCGATAATTTACACCTTAGGCTCTGCTTCTAACTTGGGCCCAAATTGTAAAATGGTCTTATCTATTGGCGATTTCGTTCCAATTCACATTCCAAGTAATATTCGGCATGCTAATTACATTGCCGGTTGCCAAATTGCATTATCTCTTATAGTTTCCGAGATATGGACTATCGATAATTTACACCTTAGGCTCTGCTTCTAACTTGGGCCCAAATTGTAAAATGGTCTTACCTAATGGCGATTTCGTTCCAATTCACATTCCAAGTAATATTCGGCATGCTAATTACATTGCCGGTTGCCAAATTGCATTATCTCTTATAGTTTCCGAGATATGGACTATCGATAATTTACACCTTAGGCTCTGCTTCTAACTTGGGCCCAAATTGTAAAATGGTCTTATCTATTGGCGATTTCGTTCCAATTCACATTCCAAGTAATATTCGGCATGCTAATTACATTGCCGGTTGCCAAATTGCATTATCTCTTATAGTTTCCGAGATATGGACTATCGATAATTTACACATTAGGCTCTGCTTCTAACTTGGGCCCAAATTGTAAAATGGTCTTATCTATTGGCGATTTCGTCCCAATTCACATTCCAAGTGATATTCGGCATGCTAATTACATTGCCGGTTGCGAAATTGCATTATCTCTTATAGTTTCCGAGATATGGACTATCAATAATTTACACCTTAGGCTCTGCTTCTAACTTGGGCCCAAATTGTAAAATGGTCTTATCTATTGGCGATTTCGTTCCAATTCACATTCCAAGTAATATTCGGCATGCTAATTACATTGCCGGTTGCCAAATTGCATTATCTCTTATAGTTTCCGAGATATGGACTATCGATAATTTACACCTTAGGCTCTGCTTCTAACTTGGGCCCAAATTGTAAAATGGTCTTATCTATTGGCGATTTCGTTCCAATTCACATTCCAAGTAATATTCGGCATGCTAATTACATTGCCGGTTGCCAAATTGCATTATCTCTTATAGTTTCCGAGATATGGACTATCGATAATTTACACCTTAGGCTCTGCTTCTAACTTGGGCCCAAATTGTAAAATGGTCTTATCTATTGGCGATTTCGTTCCAATTCACATTCCAAGTAATATTCGGCATGCTAATTACATTGCCGGTTGCCAAATTGCATTATCTCTTATAGTTTCCGAGATATGGACTATCGATAATTTACACCTTAGGTTCTGCTTCTAACTTGGGCCCAAATTGTAAAATGGTCTTATCTATTGGCGATTTCGTTCCAATTCACATTCCAAGTAATATTCGGCATGCTAATTACATTGCCGGTTGCCAAATTGCATTATCTCTTATAGTTTCCGGGATATGGACTATCGATAATTTACACCTTAGGCTCTGCTTCTAACTTGGGCCCAAATTGTAAAATGGTCTTATCTATTGGCGATTTCGTTCCAATTCACATTCCAAGTAATATTCGGCATGCTAATTACATTGCCGGTTGCCAAATTGCATTATCTCTTATAGTTTCCGAGATATGGACTATCGATAATTTACACCTTAGGCTCTGCTTCTAACTTGGGCCCAAATTGTAAAATGGTCTTATCTATTGGCGATTTCGTTCCAATTCACATTCCAAGTAATATTCGGCATGCTAATTACATTGCCGGTTGCCAAATTGAATTATCTCTTATAGTTTCCGAGATATGGACTATCGATAATTTACACCTTAGGCTCTGCTTCTAACTTGGGCCCAAATTGTAAAATGGTCTTACCTATTGGCGATTTCGTTCCAATTCACATTCGAAGTAATATTCGGCATGCTAATTACATTGCCGGTTGCCAAATTGCATTATCTCTTATAGTTTCCGAGATATGGACTATCGATAATTTACACCTTACGCTCTGCTTCTAACTTGGGCCCAAATTGTAAAATGGTCTTATCTATTGGCGATTTCGTTCCAATTCACATTCCAAGTAATATTCGGCATGCTAATTACATTGCCGGTTGCCAAATTGCATTATCTCTTATAGTTTCCGAGATATGGACTATCGATAATTTACACCTTAGGCTCTGCTTCTAACTTGGGCCCAAATTGTAAAATGGTCTTATCTATTGGCGATTTCGTTCCAATTCACATTCCAAGTGATATTCGGCATGCTAATTACATTGCCGGTTGCCAAATTGCATTATCTCTTATAGTTTCCGAGATATGGACTATCGATAATTTACACCTTAGGCTCTGCTTCTAACTTGGGCCCAAATTGTAAAATGGTCTTATCTATTGGAGATTTCGTTCCAATTCACATTCCAAGTAATAATCGGCATGCTAATTACATTGCCGGTTGCCAAATTGCATTATCTCTTATAGTTTCCGAGATATGGACTATCGATAATTTACACCTTAGGCTCTGCTTCTAACTTGGGCCCAAATTGTAAAATGGTCTTATCTATTGGCGATTTCGTTCCAATTCACATTCCAAGTAATATTCGGCATGCTAATTACATTGCCGGTTGCCAAATTGCATTAACTCTTATAGTTTCCGAGATATGGACTATCGATAATTTACACCTTAGGCTCTGCATCTAACTTGGGCCCAAATTGTAAAATGGTCTTATCTATTGGCGATTTCGTTCCAATTCACATTCCAAGTAATATTCGGCATGCTAATTACATTGCCGGTTGCCAAATTGCATTATCTCTTATAGTTTCCGAGATATTTACTATCGATAATTTACACCATAGGCTCTGCTTATAACTTGGGCCCAAATTGTAAAATGGTCTTATCTATTGGCGATTTCGTTCCAATTCACATTCCAAGTAATATTCGGCATGCTAATTACATTACCGGTTGCCAAATTGCATTATTTCTTATAGTTTCCGAGATATGGACTATCAATAATTTACACCTTAGGCTCTGCTTCTAACTTGGGCCCAAATTGTAAAATGGTCTTATCTATTGGCGATTTCGTTCCAATTCACATTCCAAGTAATATTCGGCATGCTAATTACATTGCCGGTTGCCAAATTGCATTATCTCTTATAGTTTCCGAGATATGGACTATCGATAATTTACACCTTAGGCTCTGCTTCTAACTTGGGCCCAAATTGTAAAATGGTCTTATCTATTGGCGATTTCGTTCCAATTCACATTCCAAGTAATATTCGGCATGCTAATTACATTGCCGGTTGCCATATTGCATTAACTCTTATAGTTTCCGAGATATGGACTATCGATAATTTACACCTTAGGCTCTGCTTCTAACTTGGGCCCAAATTATAAAATGGTCTTATCTATTGGCGATTTCGTTCCAATTCACATTCCAAGTAATATTCGGCATGCTAATTACATTGCCGGTTGCCAAATTGCATTATCTCTTATAGTTTCCGAGATATGGACTATCGATAATTTACACCATAGGCTCTGCTTATAACTTGGGCCCAAATTGTAAAATGGTCTTATCTATTGGCGATTTCGTTCCAATTCACATTCCAAGTAATATTCGGCATGCTAATTACATTGCCGGTTGCCAAATTGCATTATCTCTTATAGTTTCCGAGATATGGACTATCGATAATTTACACCTAAGGCTCTGCTTCTAACTTGGGCCCAAATTGTAAAATGGTCTTATCTATTGGCGATTTCGTTCCAATTCACATTCCAAGTAATATTCGGCATGCTAATTACATTGCCGGTTGCCAAATTGCATTATCTCTTATAGTTTCCGAGATATGGACTATCGATAATTTACACATTAGGCTCTGCTTCTAACTTGGGCCCAAATTGTAAAATGGTCTTATCTATTGGCGATTTCGTCCCAATTCACATTCCAAGTGATATTCGGCATGCTAATTACATTGCCGGTTGCCAAATTGCATTATCTCTTATAGTTTCCGAGATATGGACTATCGATAATTTACACCATAGGCTCTGCTTATAACTTGGGCCCAAATTGTAAAATGGTCTTATCTATTGGCGATTTCGTTCCAATTCACATTCCAAGTAATATTCGGCATGCTAATTACATTGCCGGTTGCCAAATTGCATTATCTCTTATAGTTTCCGAGATATGGACTATCGATAATTTACACCTAAGGCTCTGCTTCTAACTTGGGCCCAAATTGTAAAATGGTCTTATCTATTGGCGATTTCGTTCCAATTCACATTCCAAGTAATATTCGGCATGCTAATTACATTGCCGGTTGCCAAATTGCATTATCTCTTATAGTTTCCGAGATATGGACTATCGATAATTTACACCTTAGGCTCTGCTTCTAACTTGGGCCCAAATTGTAAAATGGTCTTATCTATTGGCGATTTCGTTCCAATTCACATTCCAAGTAATATTCGGCATGCTAATTACATTGCCGGTTGACAAATTGAATTATCTCTTATAGTTTCCGAGATATGGACTATCGATAATTTACACCTTAGGCTCTGCTTCTAACTTGGGCCCAAATTGTAAAATGGTCTTACCTAATGGCGATTTCGTTCCAATTCACATTCCAAGTAATATTCGGCATGCTAATTACATTGCCGGTTGCCAAATTGCATTATCTCTTATAGTTTCCGAGATATGGACTATCGATAATTTACACCTTAGGCTCTGCTTCTAACTTGGGCCCAAATTGTAAAATGGTCTTATCTATTGGCGATTTCGTTCCAATTCACATTCCAAGTAATATTCGGCATGCTAATTACATTGCCGGTTGCCAAATTGCATTATCTCTTATAGTTTCCGGGATATGGACTATCGATAATTTACACCTTAGGCTCTGCTTCTAACTTGGGCCCAAATTGTAAAATGGTCTTATCTATTGGCGATTTCGTTCCAATTCACATTCCAAGTAATATTCGGCATGCTAATTACATTGCCGGTTGCCAAATTGCATTATCTCTTATAGTTTCCGAGATATGGACTATCGATAATTTACACCTTAGGCTCTGCTTCTAACTTGGGCCCAAATTGTAAAATGGTCTTATCTATTGGCGATTTCGTTCCAATTCACATTCCAAGTAATATTCGGCATGCTAATTACATTGCCGGTTGCCAAATTGAATTATCTCTTATAGTTTCCGAGATATGGACTATCGATAATTTACACCTTAGGCTCTGCTTCTAACTTGGGCCCAAATTGTAAAATGGTCTTACCTATTGGCGATTTCGTTCCAATTCACATTCGAAGTAATATTCGGCATGCTAATTACATTGCCGGTTGCCAAATTGCATTATCTCTTATAGTTTCCGAGATATGGACTATCGATAATTTACACCTTACGCTCTGCTTCTAACTTGGGCCCAAATTGTAAAATGGTCTTATCTATTGGCGATTTCGTTCCAATTCACATTCCAAGTAATATTCGGCATGCTAATTACATTGCCGGTTGCCAAATTGCATTATCTCTTATAGTTTCCGAGATATGGACTATCGATAATTTACACCTTAGGCTCTGCTTCTAACTTGGGCCCAAATTGTAAAATGGTCTTATCTATTGGCGATTTCGTCCCAATTCACATTCCAAGTGATATTCGGCATGCTAATTACATTGCCGGTTGCCAAATTGCATTATCTCTTATAGTTTCCGAGATATGGACTATCGATAATTTACACCTTAGGCTCTGCTTCTAATTTGGGCCCAAATTGTAAAATGGTCTTATCTATTGGCGATTTCGTTCCAATTCACATTCCAAGTAATATTCGGCATGCTAATTACATTGCCGGTTGCCAAATTGCATTATCTCTTATAGTTTCCGAGATATGGACTATCGATAATTTACACCTTAGGCTCTGCTTCTAACTTGGGCCCAAATTGTAAAATGGTCTTATCTATTGGCGATTTCGTTCCAATTCACATTCCAAGTAATATTCGGCATGCTAATTACATTGCCGGTTGCCAAATTGCATTATCTCTTATAGTTTCCGAGATATGGACTATCGATAATTTACACCTTAGGCTCTGCTTCTAACTTGGGCCCAAATTGTAAAATGGTCTTATCTATTGGCGATTTCGTTCCAATTCACATTCCAAGTAATATTCGGCATGCTAATTACATTGCCGGTTGCCAAATTGCATTATCTCTTATAGTTTCCGAGATATGGACTATCGATAATTTACACCTTAGGTTCTGCTTCTAACTTGGGCCCAAATTGTAAAATGGTCTTATCTATTGGCGATTTCGTTCCAATTCACATTCCAAGTAATATTCGGCATGCTAATTACATTGCCGGTTGCCAAATTGCATTATCTCTTATAGTTTCCGAGATATGGACTATCGATAATTTACACCTTAGGCTCTGCTTCTAACTTGGGCCCAAATTGTAAAATGGTCTTATCTATTGGCGATTTCGTTCCAATTCACATTCCAAGTAATATATTCGGCATGCTAATTACATTGCCGGTTGCCAAATTGCATTATCTCTTATAGTTTCCGAGATATGGACTATCGATAATTTACACCTTAGGCTCTGCTTCTAACTTGGGCCCAAATTGTAAAATGGTCTTATCTATTGGCGATTTCGTCCCAATTCACATTCCAAGTGATATTCGGCATGCTAATTACATTGCCGGTTGCCAAATTGAATTATCTCTTATAGTTTCCGAGATATGGACTATCAATAATTTACACCTTAGGCTCTGCTTCTAACTTGGGCCCAAATTGTAAAATGGTCTTACCTATTGGCGATTTCGTTCCAATTCACATTCCAAGTAATATTCGGCATGCTAATTACATTGCCGGTTGCCAAATTGCATTATCACTTATAGTTTCCGAGATATGGACTATCGATAATTTACACCTTAGGCTCTGCTTCTAACTTGGGCCCAAATTGTAAAATGGTCTTATCTATTGGCGATTTCGTTCTAATTCACATTCCAAGTAATATACGGCATGCTAATTACATTGCCGGTTGCCAAATTGCATTATCTCTTATAGTTTCCGAGATATGGACTATCGATAATTTACACCTTAGGCTCTGCTTCTAACTTGGGCCCAAATTGTAAAATGGTCTTATCTATTGGCGATTTCGTTCCAATTCACATTCCAAGTAATATTCGGCATGCTAATTACATTGCCGGTTGCCAATGCATTATCTCTTATAGTTTCCGAGATATGGACTATCGATAATTTACACCTTAGGCTCTGCTTCTAATTTGGGCCCAAATTGTAAAATGGTCTTATCTATTGGCGATTTCGTTCCAATTCACATTCCAAGTAATATTCGGCATGCTAATTACATTGCCGGTTGCCAAATTGCATTATCTCTTATAGTTTCCGAGATATGGACTATCGATAATTTACACCTTAGGCTCTGCTTCTGACTTGGGCCCAAATTGTAAAATGGTCTTATCTATTGGCGATTTCGTTCCAATTCACATTCCAAGTAATATTCGGCATGCTAATTACATTGCCGGTTGCCAAATTGCATTATCTCTTATAGTTTCCGAGATATGGACTATCGATAATTTACACCTTAGGCTCTGCTTCTAACTTGGGCCCAAATTGTAAAATGGTCTTATTTATTGGCGATTTCGTTCCAATTCACATTCCAAGTAATATTCGGCATGCTAATTACATTGCCGGTTGCCAAATTGCATTATCTCTTATAGTTTCCGAGATATGGACTATCGATAATTTACACCTTAGGCTCTGCTTCTAACTTGGGCCCAAATTGTAAAATGGTCTTATCTATTGGCGATTTCGTTCCAATTCACATTCCAAGTAATATTCGGCATGCTAATTACATTGTCGGTTGCCAAATTGAATTATCTCTTATAGTTTCCGAGATATGGACTATCGATAATTTACACCTTAGGCTCTGCTTCTAACTTGGGCCCAAATTGTAAAATGGTCTTAATTATTGGCGATTTCGTTCCAATTCACATTCCAAGTAATATTCGGCATGCTAATTACATTGCCGGTTGCCAAATTGCATTATCTCTTATAGTTTCCGAGATATGGACTATCGATAATTTACACCTTAGGCTCTGCTTCTAACTTGGGCCCAAATTGTAAAATGGTCTTATCTATTGGCGATTTCGTTCCAATTCACATTCCAAGTAATATTCGGCATGCTAATTACATTGCCGGTTGCCAAATTGCATTATCTCTTATAGTTTCCGAGATATGGACTATCGATAATTTACACCTTAGGCTCTGCTTCTAACTTGGGCCCAAATTGTAAAATGGTCTTATTTATTGGCGATTTCGTTCCAATTCACATTCCAAGTAATATTCGGCATGCTAATTACATTGCCGGTTGCCAAATTGCATTAACTCTTATAGTTTCCGAGATATGGACTATCGATAATTTACACCTTAGGCTCTGCATCTAACTTGGGCCCAAATTGTAAAATGGTCTTATCTATTGGCGATTTCGTTCCAATTCACATTCCAAGTAATATTCGGCATGCTAATTACATTGCCGGTTGCCAAATTGCATTATCTCTTATAGTTTCCGAGATATTTACTATCGATAATTTACACCATAGGCTCTGCTTATAACTTGGGCCCAAATTGTAAAATGGTCTTATCTATTGGCGATTTCGTTCCAATTCACATTCCAAGTAATATTCGGCATGCTAATTACATTGCCGGTTGCCAAATTGCATTATCTCTTATAGTTTCCGAGATATGGACTATCAATAATTTACACCTTAGGCTCTGCTTCTAACTTGGGCCCAAATTGTAAAATGGTCTTATCTATTGGCGATTTCGTTCCAATTCACATTCCAAGTAATATTCGGCATGCTAATTACATTGCCGGTTGCCAAATTGCATTATCTCTTATAGTTTCCGAGATATGGAGTATCGATAATTTACACCTTAGGCTCTGCTTCTAACTTGGGCCCAAATCGTATAATGGTCTTAGCTATTGGCGATTTCGTTCCAATTCACATTCCAAGTAATATTCGGCATGCTAATTACATTGCCGGTTGCCAAATTGCATTATCTCTTATAGTTTCCGAGATATGGACTATCGATAATTTACACCTTAGGCTCTGCTTCTAACTTGGGCCCAAATTGTAAAATGGTCTTATCTATTGGCGATTTCGTTCCAATTCACATTCCAAGTAATATTCGGCATGCTAATTACATTGCCGGTTGCCATATTGCATTAACTCTTATAGTTTCCGAGATATGGACTATCGATAATTTACACCTTAGGCTCTGCTTCTAACTTGGGCCCAAATTATAAAATGGTCTTATCTATTGGCGATTTCGTTCCAATTCACATTCCAAGTAATATTCGGCATGCTAATTACATTGCCGGTTGCCAAATTGCATTATCTCTTATAGTTTCCGAGATATGGACTATCGATAATTTACACCATAGGCTCTGCTTATAACTTGGGCCCAAATTGTAAAATGGTCTTATCTATTGGCGATTTCGTTCCAATTCACATTCCAAGTAATATTCGGCATGCTAATTACATTGCCGGTTGCCAAATTGCATTATCTCTTATAGTTTCCGAGATATGGACTATCGATAATTTACACCTAAGGCTCTGCTTCTAACTTGGGCCCAAATTGTAAAATGGTCTTATCTATTGGCGATTTCGTTCCAATTCACATTCCAAGTAATATTCGGCATGCTAATTACATTGCCGGTTGCCAAATTGCATTATCTCTTATAGTTTCCGAGATATGGACTATCGATAATTTACACATTAGGCTCTGCTTCTAACTTGGGCCCAAATTGTAAAATGGTCTTATCTATTGGCGATTTCGTCCCAATTCACATTCCAAGTGATATTCGGCATGCTAATTACATTGCCGGTTGCGAAATTGCATTATCTCTTATAGTTTCCGAGATATGGACTATCAATAATTTACACCTTAGGCTCTGCTTCTAACTTGGGCCCAAATTGTAAAATGGTCTTATCTATTGGCGATTTCGTTCCAATTCACATTCCAAGTAATATTCGGCATGCTAATTACATTGCCGTTTGCCAAATTGCATTATCTCTTATAGTTTCCGAGATATGGACTATCGATAATTTACACCTTAGGCTCTGCTTCTAACTTGGGCCCAAATTGTAAAATGGTCTTATCTATTGGCGATTTCGTTCCAATTCACATTCCAAGTAATATTCGGCATGCTAATTACATTGCCGGTTGACAAATTGAATTATCTCTTATAGTTTCCGAGATATGGACTATCGATAATTTACACCTTAGGCTCTGCTTCTAACTTGGGCCCAAATTGTAAAATGGTCTTATTTATTGGCGATTTCGTTCCAATTCACATTCCAAGTAATATTCGGCATGCTAATTACATTGCCGGTTGCCAAATTGCATTAACTCTTATAGTTTCCGAGATATGGACTATCGATAATTTACACCTTAGGCTCTGCATCTAACTTGGGCCCAAATTGTAAAATGGTCTTATCTATTGGCGATTTCGTTCCAATTCACATTCCAAGTAATATTCGGCATGCTAATTACATTGCCGGTTGCCAAATTGCATTATCTCTTATAGTTTCCGAGATATTTACTATCGATAATTTACACCATAGGCTCTGCTTATAACTTGGGCCCAAATTGTAAAATGGTCTTATCTATTGGCGATTTCGTTCCAATTCACATTCCAAGTAATATTCGGCATGCTAATTACATTGCCGGTTGCCAAATTGCATTATCTCTTATAGTTTCCGAGATATGGACTATCAATAATTTACACCTTAGGCTCTGCTTCTAACTTGGGCCCAAATTGTAAAATGGTCTTATCTATTGGCGATTTCGTTCCAATTCACATTCCAAGTAATATTCGGCATGCTAATTACATTGCCGGTTGCCAAATTGCATTATCTCTTATAGTTTCCGAGATATGGAGTATCGATAATTTACACCTTAGGCTCTGCTTCTAACTTGGGCCCAAATCGTAAAATGGTCTTAGCTATTGGCGATTTCGTTCCAATTCACATTCCAAGTAATATTCGGCATGCTAATTACATTGCCGGTTGCCAAATTGCATTATCTCTTATAGTTTCCGAGATATGGACTATCGATAATTTACACATTAGGCTCTGCTTCTAACTTGGGCCCAAATTGTAAAATGGTCTTATCTATTGGCGATTTCGTCCCAATTCACATTCCAAGTGATATTCGGCATGCTAATTACATTGCCGGTTGCGAAATTGCATTATCTCTTATAGTTTCCGAGATATGGACTATCAATAATTTACACCTTAGGCTCTGCTTCTAACTTGGGCCCAAATTGTAAAATGGTCTTATCTATTGGCGATTTCGTTCCAATTCACATTCCAAGTAATATTCGGCATGCTAATTACATTGCCGGTTGCCAAATTGCATTATCTCTTATAGTTTCCGAGATATGGACTATCGATAATTTACACCATAGGCTCTGCTTATAACTTGGGCCCAAATTGTAAAATGGTCTTATCTATTGGCGATTTCGTTCCAATTCACATTCCAAGTAATATTCGGCATGCTAATTACATTGCCGGTTGCCAAATTGCATTATCTCTTATAGTTTCCGAGATATGGACTATCGATAATTTACACCTGAGGCTCTGCTTCTAACTTGGGCCCAAATTGTAAAATGGTCTTATCTATTGGCGATTTCGTTCCAATTCACATTCCAAGTAATATTCGGCATGCTAATTACATTGCCGGTTGCCAAATTGCATTATCTCTTATAGTTTCCGAGATATGGACTATCGATAATTTACACCTTAGGCTCTGCTTCTAACTTGGGCCCAAATTGTAAAATGGTCTTATCTATTGGCGATTTCGTTCCAATTCACATTCCAAGTAATATTCGGCATGCTAATTACATTGCCGGTTGCGAAATTGCATTATCTCTTATAGTTTCCGAGATATGGACTATCAATAATTTACACCTTAGGCTCTGCTTCTAACTTGGGCCCAAATTGTAAAATGGTCTTATCTATTGGCGATTTCGTTCCAATTCACATTCCAAGTAATATTCGGCATGCTAATTACATTGCCGTTTGCCAAATTGCATTATCTCTTATAGTTTCCGAGATATGGACTATCGATAATTTACACCTTAGGCTCTGCTTCTAACTTGGGCCCAAATTGTAAAATGGTCTTATCTATTGGCGATTTCGTTCCAATTCACATTCCAAGTAATATTCGGCATGCTAATTACATTGCCGGTTGACAAATTGAATTATCTCTTATAGTTTCCGAGATATGGACTATCGATAATTTACACCTTAGGCTCTGCTTCTAACTTGGGCCCAAATTGTAAAATGGTCTTACCTAATGGCGATTTCGTTCCAATTCACATTCCAAGTAATATTCGGCATGCTAATTACATTGCCGGTTGCCAAATTGCATTATCTCTTATAGTTTCCGAGATATGGACTATCGATAATTTACACCTTAGGCTCTGCTTCTAACTTGGGCCCAAATTGTAAAATGGTCTTATCTATTGGCGATTTCGTTCCAATTCACATTCCAAGTAATATTCGGCATGCTAATTACATTGCCGGTTGCCAAATTGCATTATCTCTTATAGTTTCCGAGATATGGACTATCGATAATTTACACATTAGGCTCTGCTTCTAACTTGGGCCCAAATTGTAAAATGGTCTTATCTATTGGCGATTTCGTCCCAATTCACATTCCAAGTGATATTCGGCATGCT
Organism: Rhynchophorus ferrugineus; assembly: GCF_030347505.1. Lineage (NCBI taxonomy): Eukaryota > Metazoa > Arthropoda > Insecta > Coleoptera > Curculionidae > Rhynchophorus > Rhynchophorus ferrugineus. The sequence continues at coordinate 13,829 of NW_027472835.1, forward strand.
AATTACATTGCCGGTTGCGAAATTGCATTATCTCTTATAGTTTCCGAGATATGGACTATCAATAATTTACACCTTAGGCTCTGCTTCTAACTTGGGCCCAAATTGTAAAATGGTCTTATCTATTGGCGATTTCGTTCCAATTCACATTCCAAGTAATATTCGGCATGCTAATTACATTGCCGGTTGCCAAATTGCATTATCTCTTATAGTTTCCGAGATATGGACTATCGATAATTTACACCTTAGGCTCTGCTTCTAACTTGGGCCCAAATTGTAAAATGGTCTTATCTATTGGCGATTTCGTTCCAATTCACATTCCAAGTAATATTCGGCATGCTAATTACATTGCCGGTTGCCAAATTGCATTATCTCTTATAGTTTCCGAGATATGGACTATCGATAATTTACACCTTAGGCTCTGCTTCTAACTTGGGCCCAAATTGTAAAATGGTCTTATCTATTGGCGATTTCGTTCCAATTCACAATCCAAGTAATATTCGGCATGCTAATTACATTGCCGGTTGCCATATTGCATTAACTCTTATAGTTTCCGAGATATGGACTATCGATAATTTACACCTTAGGCTCTGCTTCTAACTTGGGCCCAAATTATAAAATGGTCTTATCTATTGGCGATTTCGTTCCAATTCACATTCCAAGTAATATTCGGCATGCTAATTACATTGCCGGTTGCCAAATTGCATTATCTCTTATAGTTTCCGAGATATGGACTATCGATAATTTACACCATAGGCTCTGCTTATAACTTGGGCCCAAATTGTAAAATGGTCTTATCTATTGGCGATTTCGTTCCAATTCACATTCCAAGTAATATTCGGCATGCTAATTACATTGCCGGTTGCCAAATTGCATTATCTCTTATAGTTTCCGAGATATGGACTATCGATAATTTACACCTTAGGCTCTGCTTCTAACTTGGGCCCAAATTGTAAAATGGTCTTATTTATTGGCGATTTCGTTCCAATTCACATTCCAAGTAATATTCGGCATGCTAATTACATTGCCGGTTGCCAAATTGCATTAACTCTTATAGTTTCCGAGATATGGACTATCGATAATTTACACCTTAGGCTCTGCATCTAACTTGGGCCCAAATTGTAAAATGGTCTTATCTATTGGCGATTTCGTTCCAATTCACATTCCAAGTAATATTCGGCATGCTAATTACATTGCCGGTTGCCAAATTGCATTATCTCTTATAGTTTCCGAGATATTTACTATCGATAATTTACACCATAGGCTCTGCTTATAACTTGGGCCCAAATTGTAAAATGGTCTTATCTATTGGCGATTTCGTTCCAATTCACATTCCAAGTAATATTCGGCATGCTAATTACATTGCCGGTTGCCAAATTGCATTATCTCTTATAGTTTCCGAGATATGGACTATCAATAATTTACACCTTAGGCTCTGCTTCTAACTTGGGCCCAAATTGTAAAATGGTCTTATCTATTGGCGATTTCGTTCCAATTCACATTCCAAGTAATATTCGGCATGCTAATTACATTGCCGGTTGCCAAATTGCATTATCTCTTATAGTTTCCGAGATATGGAGTATCGATAATTTACACCTTAGGCTCTGCTTCTAACTTGGGCCCAAATCGTATAATGGTCTTAGCTATTGGCGATTTCGTTCCAATTCACATTCCAAGTAATATTCGGCATGCTAATTACATTGCCGGTTGCCAAATTGCATTATCTCTTATAGTTTCCGAGATATGGACTATCGATAATTTACACCTTAGGCTCTGCTTCTAACTTGGGCCCAAATTGTAAAATGGTCTTATCTATTGGCGATTTCGTTCCAATTCACATTCCAAGTAATATTCGGCATGCTAATTACATTGCCGGTTGCCATATTGCATTAACTCTTATAGTTTCCGAGATATGGACTATCGATAATTTACACCTTAGGCTCTGCTTCTAACTTGGGCCCAAATTATAAAATGGTCTTATCTATTGGCGATTTCGTTCCAATTCACATTCCAAGTAATATTCGGCATGCTAATTACATTGCCGGTTGCCAAATTGCATTATCTCTTATAGTTTCCGAGATATGGACTATCGATAATTTACACCATAGGCTCTGCTTATAACTTGGGCCCAAATTGTAAAATGGTCTTATCTATTGGCGATTTCGTTCCAATTCACATTCCAAGTATTATTCGGCATGCTAATTACATTGCCGGTTGCCAAATTGCATTATCTCTTATAGTTTCCGAGATATGGACTATCGATAATTTACACCTAAGGCTCTGCTTCTAACTTGGGCCCAAATTGTAAAATGGTCTTATCTATTGGCGATTTCGTTCCAATTCACATTCCAAGTAATATTCGGCATGCTAATTACATTGCCGGTTGCCAAATTGCATTATCTCTTATAGTTTCCGAGATATGGACTATCGATAATTTACACATTAGGCTCTGCTTCTAACTTGGGCCCAAATTGTAAAATGGTCTTATCTATTGGCGATTTCGTCCCAATTCACATTCCAAGTGATATTCGGCATGCTAATTACATTGCCGGTTGCGAAATTGCATTATCTCTTATAGTTTCCGAGATATGGACTATCAATAATTTACACCTTAGGCTCTGCTTCTAACTTGGGCCCAAATTGTAAAATGGTCTTATCTATTGGCGATTTCGTTCCAATTCACATTCCAAGTAATATTCGGCATGCTAATTACATTGCCGTTTGCCAAATTGCATTATCTCTTATAGTTTCCGAGATATGGACTATCGATAATTTACACCTTAGGCTCTGCTTCTAACTTGGGCCCAAATTGTAAAATGGTCTTATCTATTGGCGATTTCGTTCCAATTCACATTCCAAGTAATATTCGGCATGCTAATTACATTGCCGGTTGACAAATTGAATTATCTCTTATAGTTTCCGAGATATGGACTATCGATAATTTACACCTTAGGCTCTGCTTCTAACTTGGGCCCAAATTGTAAAATGGTCTTATTTATTGGCGATTTCGTTCCAATTCACATTCCAAGTAATATTCGGCATGCTAATTACATTGCCGGTTGCCAAATTGCATTAACTCTTATAGTTTCCGAGATATGGACTATCGATAATTTACACCTTAGGCTCTGCATCTAACTTGGGCCCAAATTGTAAAATGGTCTTATCTATTGGCGATTTCGTTCCAATTCACATTCCAAGTAATATTCGGCATGCTAATTACATTGCCGGTTGCCAAATTGCATTATCTCTTATAGTTTCCGAGATATTTACTATCGATAATTTACACCATAGGCTCTGCTTATAACTTGGGCCCAAATTGTAAAATGGTCTTATCTATTGGCGATTTCGTTCCAATTCACATTCCAAGTAATATTCGGCATGCTAATTACATTGCCGGTTGCCAAATTGCATTATCTCTTATAGTTTCCGAGATATGGACTATCAATAATTTACACCTTAGGCTCTGCTTCTAACTTGGGCCCAAATTGTAAAATGGTCTTATCTATTGGCGATTTCGTTCCAATTCACATTCCAAGTAATATTCGGCATGCTAATTACATTGCCGGTTGCCAAATTGCATTATCTCTTATAGTTTCCGAGATATGGAGTATCGATAATTTACACCTTAGGCTCTGCTTCTAACTTGGGCCCAAATCGTAAAATGGTCTTAGCTATTGGCGATTTCGTTCCAATTCACATTCCAAGTAATATTCGGCATGCTAATTACATTGCCGGTTGCCAAATTGCATTATCTCTTATAGTTTCCGAGATATGGACTATCGATAATTTACACATTAGGCTCTGCTTCTAACTTGGGCCCAAATTGTAAAATGGTCTTATCTATTGGCGATTTCGTCCCAATTCACATTCCAAGTGATATTCGGCATGCTAATTACATTGCCGGTTGCGAAATTGCATTATCTCTTATAGTTTCCGAGATATGGACTATCAATAATTTACACCTTAGGCTCTGCTTCTAACTTGGGCCCAAATTGTAAAATGGTCTTATCTATTGGCGATTTCGTTCCAATTCACATTCCAAGTAATATTCGGCATGCTAATTACATTGCCGGTTGCCAAATTGCATTATCTCTTATAGTTTCCGAGATATGGACTATCGATAATTTACACCATAGGCTCTGCTTATAACTTGGGCCCAAATTGTAAAATGGTCTTATCTATTGGCGATTTCGTTCCAATTCACATTCCAAGTAATATTCGGCATGCTAATTACATTGCCGGTTGCCAAATTGCATTATCTCTTATAGTTTCCGAGATATGGACTATCGATAATTTACACCTAAGGCTCTGCTTCTAACTTGGGCCCAAATTGTAAAATGGTCTTATCTATTGGCGATTTCGTTCCAATTCACATTCCAAGTAATATTCGGCATGCTAATTACATTGCCGGTTGCCAAATTGCATTATCTCTTATAGTTTCCGAGATATGGACTATCGATAATTTACACCTTAGGCTCTGCTTCTAACTTGGGCCCAAATTGTAAAATGGTCTTATCTATTGGCGATTTCGTTCCAATTCACATTCCAAGTAATATTCGGCATGCTAATTACATTGCCGGTTGCGAAATTGCATTATCTCTTATAGTTTCCGAGATATGGACTATCAATAATTTACACCTTAGGCTCTGCTTCTAACTTGGGCCCAAATTGTAAAATGGTCTTATCTATTGGCGATTTCGTTCCAATTCACATTCCAAGTAATATTCGGCATGCTAATTACATTGCCGTTTGCCAAATTGCATTATCTCTTATAGTTTCCGAGATATGGACTATCGATAATTTACACCTTAGGCTCTGCTTCTAACTTGGGCCCAAATTGTAAAATGGTCTTATCTATTGGCGATTTCGTTCCAATTCACATTCCAAGTAATATTCGGCATGCTAATTACATTGCCGGTTGACAAATTGAATTATCTCTTATAGTTTCCGAGATATGGACTATCGATAATTTACACCTTAGGCTCTGCTTCTAACTTGGGCCCAAATTGTAAAATGGTCTTACCTAATGGCGATTTCGTTCCAATTCACATTCCAAGTAATATTCGGCATGCTAATTACATTGCCGGTTGCCAAATTGCATTATCTCTTATAGTTTCCGAGATATGGACTATCGATAATTTACACCTTAGGCTCTGCTTCTAACTTGGGCCCAAATTGTAAAATGGTCTTATCTATTGGCGATTTCGTTCCAATTCACATTCCAAGTAATATTCGGCATGCTAATTACATTGCCGGTTGCCAAATTGCATTATCTCTTATAGTTTCCGAGATATGGACTATCGATAATTTACACATTAGGCTCTGCTTCTAACTTGGGCCCAAATTGTAAAATGGTCTTATCTATTGGCGATTTCGTCCCAATTCACATTCCAAGTGATATTCGGCATGCTAATTACATTGCCGGTTGCGAAATTGCATTATCTCTTATAGTTTCCGAGATATGGACTATCAATAATTTACACCTTAGGCTCTGCTTCTAACTTGGGCCCAAATTGTAAAATGGTCTTATCTATTGGCGATTTCGTTCCAATTCACATTCCAAGTAATATTCGGCATGCTAATTACATTGCCGGTTGCCAAATTGCATTATCTCTTATAGTTTCCGAGATATGGACTATCGATAATTTACACCTTAGGCTCTGCTTCTAACTTGGGCCCAAATTGTAAAATGGTCTTATCTATTGGCGATTTCGTTCCAATTCACATTCCAAGTAATATTCGGCATGCTAATTACATTGCCGGTTGCCAAATTGCATTATCTCTTATAGTTTCCGAGATATGGACTATCGATAATTTACACCTTAGGCTCTGCTTCTAACTTGGGCCCAAATTGTAAAATGGTCTTATCTATTGGCGATTTCGTTCCAATTCACAATCCAAGTAATATTCGGCATGCTAATTACATTGCCGGTTGCCATATTGCATTAACTCTTATAGTTTCCGAGATATGGACTATCGATAATTTACACCTTAGGCTCTGCTTCTAACTTGGGCCCAAATTATAAAATGGTCTTATCTATTGGCGATTTCGTTCCAATTCACATTCCAAGTAATATTCGGCATGCTAATTACATTGCCGGTTGCCAAATTGCATTATCTCTTATAGTTTCCGAGATATGGACTATCGATAATTTACACCATAGGCTCTGCTTATAACTTGGGCCCAAATTGTAAAATGGTCTTATCTATTGGCGATTTCGTTCCAATTCACATTCCAAGTAATATTCGGCATGCTAATTACATTGCCGGTTGCCAAATTGCATTATCTCTTATAGTTTCCGAGATATGGACTATCGATAATTTACACCTTAGGCTCTGCTTCTAACTTGGGCCCAAATTGTAAAATGGTCTTATTTATTGGCGATTTCGTTCCAATTCACATTCCAAGTAATATTCGGCATGCTAATTACATTGCCGGTTGCCAAATTGCATTAACTCTTATAGTTTCCGAGATATGGACTATCGATAATTTACACCTTAGGCTCTGCATCTAACTTGGGCCCAAATTGTAAAATGGTCTTATCTATTGGCGATTTCGTTCCAATTCACATTCCAAGTAATATTCGGCATGCTAATTACATTGCCGGTTGCCAAATTGCATTATCTCTTATAGTTTCCGAGATATTTACTATCGATAATTTACACCATAGGCTCTGCTTATAACTTGGGCCCAAATTGTAAAATGGTCTTATCTATTGGCGATTTCGTTCCAATTCACATTCCAAGTAATATTCGGCATGCTAATTACATTGCCGGTTGCCAAATTGCATTATCTCTTATAGTTTCCGAGATATGGACTATCAATAATTTACACCTTAGGCTCTGCTTCTAACTTGGGCCCAAATTGTAAAATGGTCTTATCTATTGGCGATTTCGTTCCAATTCACATTCCAAGTAATATTCGGCATGCTAATTACATTGCCGGTTGCCAAATTGCATTATCTCTTATAGTTTCCGAGATATGGAGTATCGATAATTTACACCTTAGGCTCTGCTTCTAACTTGGGCCCAAATCGTATAATGGTCTTAGCTATTGGCGATTTCGTTCCAATTCACATTCCAAGTAATATTCGGCATGCTAATTACATTGCCGGTTGCCAAATTGCATTATCTCTTATAGTTTCCGAGATATGGACTATCGATAATTTACACCTTAGGCTCTGCTTCTAACTTGGGCCCAAATTGTAAAATGGTCTTATCTATTGGCGATTTCGTTCCAATTCACATTCCAAGTAATATTCGGCATGCTAATTACATTGCCGGTTGCCATATTGCATTAACTCTTATAGTTTCCGAGATATGGACTATCGATAATTTACACCTTAGGCTCTGCTTCTAACTTGGGCCCAAATTATAAAATGGTCTTATCTATTGGCGATTTCGTTCCAATTCACATTCCAAGTAATATTCGGCATGCTAATTACATTGCCGGTTGCCAAATTGCATTATCTCTTATAGTTTCCGAGATATGGACTATCGATAATTTACACCATAGGCTCTGCTTATAACTTGGGCCCAAATTGTAAAATGGTCTTATCTATTGGCGATTTCGTTCCAATTCACATTCCAAGTATTATTCGGCATGCTAATTACATTGCCGGTTGCCAAATTGCATTATCTCTTATAGTTTCCGAGATATGGACTATCGATAATTTACACCTAAGGCTCTGCTTCTAACTTGGGCCCAAATTGTAAAATGGTCTTATCTATTGGCGATTTCGTTCCAATTCACATTCCAAGTAATATTCGGCATGCTAATTACATTGCCGGTTGCCAAATTGCATTATCTCTTATAGTTTCCGAGATATGGACTATCGATAATTTACACATTAGGCTCTGCTTCTAACTTGGGCCCAAATTGTAAAATGGTCTTATCTATTGGCGATTTCGTCCCAATTCACATTCCAAGTGATATTCGGCATGCTAATTACATTGCCGGTTGCGAAATTGCATTATCTCTTATAGTTTCCGAGATATGGACTATCAATAATTTACACCTTAGGCTCTGCTTCTAACTTGGGCCCAAATTGTAAAATGGTCTTATCTATTGGCGATTTCGTTCCAATTCACATTCCAAGTAATATTCGGCATGCTAATTACATTGCCGTTTGCCAAATTGCATTATCTCTTATAGTTTCCGAGATATGGACTATCGATAATTTACACCTTAGGCTCTGCTTCTAACTTGGGCCCAAATTGTAAAATGGTCTTATCTATTGGCGATTTCGTTCCAATTCACATTCCAAGTAATATTCGGCATGCTAATTACATTGCCGGTTGACAAATTGAATTATCTCTTATAGTTTCCGAGATATGGACTATCGATAATTTACACCTTAGGCTCTGCTTCTAACTTGGGCCCAAATTGTAAAATGGTCTTATTTATTGGCGATTTCGTTCCAATTCACATTCCAAGTAATATTCGGCATGCTAATTACATTGCCGGTTGCCAAATTGCATTAACTCTTATAGTTTCCGAGATATGGACTATCGATAATTTACACCTTAGGCTCTGCATCTAACTTGGGCCCAAATTGTAAAATGGTCTTATCTATTGGCGATTTCGTTCCAATTCACATTCCAAGTAATATTCGGCATGCTAATTACATTGCCGGTTGCCAAATTGCATTATCTCTTATAGTTTCCGAGATATTTACTATCGATAATTTACACCATAGGCTCTGCTTATAACTTGGGCCCAAATTGTAAAATGGTCTTATCTATTGGCGATTTCGTTCCAATTCACATTCCAAGTAATATTCGGCATGCTAATTACATTGCCGGTTGCCAAATTGCATTATCTCTTATAGTTTCCGAGATATGGACTATCAATAATTTACACCTTAGGCTCTGCTTCTAACTTGGGCCCAAATTGTAAAATGGTCTTATCTATTGGCGATTTCGTTCCAATTCACATTCCAAGTAATATTCGGCATGCTAATTACATTGCCGGTTGCCAAATTGCATTATCTCTTATAGTTTCCGAGATATGGAGTATCGATAATTTACACCTTAGGCTCTGCTTCTAACTTGGGCCCAAATCGTAAAATGGTCTTAGCTATTGGCGATTTCGTTCCAATTCACATTCCAAGTAATATTCGGCATGCTAATTACATTGCCGGTTGCCAAATTGCATTATCTCTTATAGTTTCCGAGATATGGACTATCGATAATTTACACATTAGGCTCTGCTTCTAACTTGGGCCCAAATTGTAAAATGGTCTTATCTATTGGCGATTTCGTCCCAATTCACATTCCAAGTGATATTCGGCATGCTAATTACATTGCCGGTTGCGAAATTGCATTATCTCTTATAGTTTCCGAGATATGGACTATCAATAATTTACACCTTAGGCTCTGCTTCTAACTTGGGCCCAAATTGTAAAATGGTCTTATCTATTGGCGATTTCGTTCCAATTCACATTCCAAGTAATATTCGGCATGCTAATTACATTGCCGGTTGCCAAATTGCATTATCTCTTATAGTTTCCGAGATATGGACTATCGATAATTTACACCATAGGCTCTGCTTATAACTTGGGCCCAAATTGTAAAATGGTCTTATCTATTGGCGATTTCGTTCCAATTCACATTCCAAGTAATATTCGGCATGCTAATTACATTGCCGGTTGCCAAATTGCATTATCTCTTATAGTTTCCGAGATATGGACTATCGATAATTTACACCTAAGGCTCTGCTTCTAACTTGGGCCCAAATTGTAAAATGGTCTTATCTATTGGCGATTTCGTTCCAATTCACATTCCAAGTAATATTCGGCATGCTAATTACATTGCCGGTTGCCAAATTGCATTATCTCTTATAGTTTCCGAGATATGGACTATCGATAATTTACACCTTAGGCTCTGCTTCTAACTTGGGCCCAAATTGTAAAATGGTCTTATCTATTGGCGATTTCGTTCCAATTCACATTCCAAGTAATATTCGGCATGCTAATTACATTGCCGGTTGCGAAATTGCATTATCTCTTATAGTTTCCGAGATATGGACTATCAATAATTTACACCTTAGGCTCTGCTTCTAACTTGGGCCCAAATTGTAAAATGGTCTTATCTATTGGCGATTTCGTTCCAATTCACATTCCAAGTAATATTCGGCATGCTAATTACATTGCCGTTTGCCAAATTGCATTATCTCTTATAGTTTCCGAGATATGGACTATCGATAATTTACACCTTAGGCTCTGCTTCTAACTTGGGCCCAAATTGTAAAATGGTCTTATCTATTGGCGATTTCGTTCCAATTCACATTCCAAGTAATATTCGGCATGCTAATTACATTGCCGGTTGACAAATTGAATTATCTCTTATAGTTTCCGAGATATGGACTATCGATAATTTACACCTTAGGCTCTGCTTCTAACTTGGGCCCAAATTGTAAAATGGTCTTACCTAATGGCGATTTCGTTCCAATTCACATTCCAAGTAATATTCGGCATGCTAATTACATTGCCGGTTGCCAAATTGCATTATCTCTTATAGTTTCCGAGATATGGACTATCGATAATTTACACCTTAGGCTCTGCTTCTAACTTGGGCCCAAATTGTAAAATGGTCTTATCTATTGGCGATTTCGTTCCAATTCACATTCCAAGTAATATTCGGCATGCTAATTACATTGCCGGTTGCCAAATTGCATTATCTCTTATAGTTTCCGAGATATGGACTATCGATAATTTACACATTAGGCTCTGCTTCTAACTTGGGCCCAAATTGTAAAATGGTCTTATCTATTGGCGATTTCGTCCCAATTCACATTCCAAGTGATATTCGGCATGCTAATTACATTGCCGGTTGCGAAATTGCATTATCTCTTATAGTTTCCGAGATATGGACTATCAATAATTTACACCTTAGGCTCTGCTTCTAACTTGGGCCCAAATTGTAAAATGGTCTTATCTATTGGCGATTTCGTTCCAATTCACATTCCAAGTAATATTCGGCATGCTAATTACATTGCCGGTTGCCAAATTGCATTATCTCTTATAGTTTCCGAGATATGGACTATCGATAATTTACACCTTAGGCTCTGCTTCTAACTTGGGCCCAAATTGTAAAATGGTCTTATCTATTGGCGATTTCGTTCCAATTCACATTCCAAGTAATATTCGGCATGCTAATTACATTGCCGGTTGCCAAATTGCATTATCTCTTATAGTTTCCGAGATATGGACTATCGATAATTTACACCTTAGGCTCTGCTTCTAACTTGGGCCCAAATTGTAAAATGGTCTTATCTATTGGCGATTTCGTTCCAATTCACAATCCAAGTAATATTCGGCATGCTAATTACATTGCCGGTTGCCATATTGCATTAACTCTTATAGTTTCCGAGATATGGACTATCGATAATTTACACCTTAGGCTCTGCTTCTAACTTGGGCCCAAATTATAAAATGGTCTTATCTATTGGCGATTTCGTTCCAATTCACATTCCAAGTAATATTCGGCATGCTAATTACATTGCCGGTTGCCAAATTGCATTATCTCTTATAGTTTCCGAGATATGGACTATCGATAATTTACACCATAGGCTCTGCTTATAACTTGGGCCCAAATTGTAAAATGGTCTTATCTATTGGCGATTTCGTTCCAATTCACATTCCAAGTAATATTCGGCATGCTAATTACATTGCCGGTAGCCAAATTGCATTATCTCTTATAGTTTCCGAGATATGGACTATCGATAATTTACACCTAAGGCTCTGCTTCTAACTTGGGCCCAAATTGTAAAATGGTCTTATCTATTGGCGATTTCGTTCCAATTCACATTCCAAGTAATATTCGGCATGCTAATTACATTGCCGGTTGCCAAATTGCATTATCTCTTATAGTTTCCGAGATATGGACTATCGATAATTTACACATTAGGCTCTGCTTCTAACTTGGGCCCAAATTGTAAAATGGTCTTACCTAATGGCGATTTCGTTCCAATTCACATTCCAAGTAATATTCGGCATGCTAATTACATTGCCGGTTGCCAAATTGCATTATCTCTTATAGTTTCCGAGATATGGACTATCGATAATTTACACCTTAGGCTCTGCTTCTAACTTGGGCCCAAATTGTAAAATGGTCTTATCTATTGGCGATTTCGTTCCAATTCACATTCCAAGTAATATTCGGCATGCTAATTACATTGCCGGTTGCCAAATTGCATTATCTCTTATAGTTTCCGAGATATGGACTATCGATAATTTACACATTAGGCTCTGCTTCTAACTTGGGCCCAAATTGTAAAATGGTCTTATCTATTGGCGATTTCGTCCCAATTCACATTCCAAGTGATATTCGGCATGCTAATTACATTGCCGGTTGCGAAATTGCATTATCTCTTATAGTTTCCGAGATATGGACTATCAATAATTTACACCTTAGGCTCTGCTTCTAACTTGGGCCCAAATTGTAAAATGGTCTTATCTATTGGCGATTTCGTTCCAATTCACATTCCAAGTAATATTCGGCATGCTAATTACATTGCCGGTTGCCAAATTGCATTATCTCTTATAGTTTCCGAGATATGGACTATCGATAATTTACACCTTAGGCTCTGCTTCTAACTTGGGCCCAAATTGTAAAATGGTCTTATCTATTGGCGATTTCGTTCCAATTCACATTCCAAGTAATATTCGGCATGCTAATTACATTGCCGGTTGCCAAATTGCATTATCTCTTATAGTTTCCGAGATATGGACTATCGATAATTTACACCTTAGGCTCTGCTTCTAACTTGGGCCCAAATTGTAAAATGGTCTTATCTATTGGCGATTTCGTTCCAATTCACATTCCAAGTAATATTCGGCATGCTAATTACATTGCCGGTTGCCATATTGCATTAACTCTTATAGTTTCCGAGATATGGACTATCGATAATTTACACCTTAGGCTCTGCTTCTAACTTGGGCCCAAATTATAAAATGGTCTTATCTATTGGCGATTTCGTTCCAATTCACATTCCAAGTAATATTCGGCATGCTAATTACATTGCCGGTTGCCAAATTGCATTATCTCTTATAGTTTCCGAGATATGGACTATCGATAATTTACACCATAGGCTCTGCTTATAACTTGGGCCCAAATTGTAAAATGGTCTTATCTATTGGCGATTTCGTTCGAATTCACATTCCAAGTAATATTCGGCATGCTAATTACATTGCCGGTAGCCAAATTGCATTATCTCTTATAGTTTCCGAGATATGGACTATCGATAATTTACACCTAAGGCTCTGCTTCTAACTTGGGCCCAAATTGTAAAATGGTCTTATCTATTGGCGATTTCGTTCCAATTCACATTCCAAGTAATATTCGGCATGCTAATTACATTGCCGGTTGCCAAATTGCATTATCTCTTATAGTTTCCGAGATATGGACTATCGATAATTTACACATTAGGCTCTGCTTCTAACTTGGGCCCAAATTGTAAAATGGTCTTATCTATTGGCGATTTCGTCCCAATTCACATTCCAAGTGATATTCGGCATGCTAATTACATTGCCGGTTGCGAAATTGCATTATCTCTTATAGTTTCCGAGATATGGACTATCAATAATTTACACCTTAGGCTCTGCTTCTAACTTGGGCCCAAATTGTAAAATGGTCTTATCTATTGGCGATTTCGTTCCAATTCACATTCCAAGTAATATTCGGCATGCTAATTACATTGCCGGTTGCCAAATTGCATTATCTCTTATAGTTTCCGAGATATGGACTATCGATAATTTACACCTTAGGCTCTGCTTCTAACTTGGGCCCAAATTGTAAAATGGTCTTATCTATTGGCGATTTCGTTCCAATTCACATTCCAAGTAATATTCGGCATGCTAATTACATTGCCGGTTGACAAATTGAATTATCTCTTATAGTTTCCGAGATATGGACTATCGATAATTTACACCTTAGGCTCTGCTTCTAACTTGGGCCCAAATTGTAAAATGGTCTTACCTAATGGCGATTTCGTTCCAATTCACATTCCAAGTAATATTCGGCATGCTAATTACATTGCCGGTTGCCAAATTGCATTATCTCTTATAGTTTCCGAGATATGGACTATCGATAATTTACGGACTTATCGATATTTTAGGCTCTGCTTCTAACTTGGGCCCAAATTGTAAAATGGTCTTATCTATTGGCGATTTCGTTCCAATTCACATTCCAAGTAATATTCGGCATGCTAATTACATTGCCGGTTGCCAAATTGCATTATCTCTTATAGTTTCCGGGATATGGACTATCGATAATTTACACCTTAGGCTCTGCTTCTAACTTGGGCCCAAATTGTAAAATGGTCTTATCTATTGGCGATTTCGTTCCAATTCACATTCCAAGTAATATTCGGCATGCTAATTACATTGCCGGTTGCCAAATTGCATTATCTCTTATAGTTTCCGAGATATGGACTATCGATAATTTACACCTTAGGCTCTGCTTCTAACTTGGGCCCAAATTGTAAAATGGTCTTATCTATTGGCGATTTCGTTCCAATTCACATTCCAAGTAATATTCGGCATGCTAATTACATTGCCGGTTGCCAAATTGAATTATCTCTTATAGTTTCCGAGATATGGACTATCGATAATTTACACCTTAGGCTCTGCTTCTAACTTGGGCCCAAATTGTAAAATGGTCTTACCTATTGGCGATTTCGTTCCAATTCACATTCGAAGTAATATTCGGCATGCTAATTACATTGCCGGTTGCCAAATTGCATTATCTCTTATAGTTTCCGAGATATGGACTATCGATAATTTACACCTTACGCTCTGCTTCTAACTTGGGCCCAAATTGTAAAATGGTCTTATCTATTGGCGATTTCGTTCCAATTCACATTCCAAGTAATATTCGGCATGCTAATTACATTGCCGGTTGCCAAATTGCATTATCTCTTATAGTTTCCGAGATATGGACTATCGATAATTTACACCTTAGGCTCTGCTTCTAACTTGGGCCCAAATTGTAAAATGGTCTTATCTATTGGCGATTTCGTCCCAATTCACATTCCAAGTGATATTCGGCATGCTAATTACATTGCCGGTTGCCAAATTGCATTATCTCTTATAGTTTCCGAGATATGGACTATCGATAATTTACACCTTAGGCTCTGCTTCTAACTTGGGCCCAAATTGTAAAATGGTCTTATCTATTGGCGATTTCGTTCCAATTCACATTCCAAGTAATATTCGGCATGCTAATTACATTGCCGGTTGCCAAATTGCATTATCTCTTATAGTTTCCGAGATATGGACTATCGATAATTTACACCTTAGGCTCTGCTTCTAACTTGGGCCCAAATTGTAAAATGGTCTTATCTATTGGCGATTTCGTTCCAATTCACATTCCAAGTAATATTCGGCATGCTAATTACATTGCCGGTTGCCAAATTGCATTATCTCTTATAGTTTCCGAGATATGGACTATCGATAATTTACACCTTAGGCTCTGCTTCTAACTTGGGCCCAAATTGTAAAATGGTCTTATCTATTGGCGATTTCGTTCCAATTCACATTCCAAGTAATATTCGGCATGCTAATTACATTGCCGGTTGCCAAATTGCATTATCTCTTATAGTTTCCGAGATATGGACTATCGATAATTTACACCTTAGGCTCTGCTTCTAACTTGGGCCCAAATTGTAAAATGGTCTTATCTATTGGCGATTTCGTTCCAATTCACATTCCAAGTAATATATTCGGCATGCTAATTACATTGCCGGTTGCCAAATTGCATTATCTCTTATAGTTTCCGAGATATGGACTATCGATAATTTACACCTTAGGCTCTGCTTCTAACTTGGGCCCAAATTGTAAAATGGTCTTATCTATTGGCGATTTCGTCCCAATTCACATTCCAAGTGATATTCGGCATGCTAATTACATTGCCGGTTGCCAAATTGAATTATCTCTTATAGTTTCCGAGATATGGACTATCAATAATTTACACCTTAGGCTCTGCTTCTAACTTGGGCCCAAATTGTAAAATGGTCTTACCTATTGGCGATTTCGTTCCAATTCACATTCCAAGTAATATTCGGCATGCTAATTACATTGCCGGTTGCCAAATTGCATTATCACTTATAGTTTCCGAGATATGGACTATCGATAATTTACACCTTAGGCTCTGCTTCTAACTTGGGCCCAAATTGTAAAATGGTCTTATCTATTGGCGATTTCGTTCTAATTCACATTCCAAGTAATATACGGCATGCTAATTACATTGCCGGTTGCCAAATTGCATTATCGCTTATAGTTTCCGAGATATGGACTATCGATAATTTACACCTTAGGCTCTGCTTCTAACTTGGGCCCAAATTGTAAAATGGTCTTATCTATTGGCGATTTCGTTCCAATTCACATTCCAAGTAATATTCGGCATGCTAATTACATTGCCGGTTGCCAAATTGCATTATCTCTTATAGTTTCCGAGATATGGACTATCGATAATTTACACCTTAGGCTCTGCTTCTAACTTGGGCCCAAATTGTAAAATGGTCTTATCTATTGGCGATTTCGTTCCAATTCACATTCCAAGTAATATTCGGCATGCTAATTACATTGCCGGTTGCCAAATTGCATTATCTCTTATAGTTTCCGAGATATGGACTATCGATAATTTACACCTTAGGCTCTGCTTCTTACTTGGGCCCAAATTGTAAAATGGTCTTATCTATTGGCGATTTCGTTCCAATTCACATTCCAAGTAATATTCGGCATGCTAATTACATTGCCGGTTGCCAAATTGCATTATCTCTTATAGTTTCCGAGATATGGACTATCGATAATTTACACCTTAGGCTCTGCTTCTAACTTGGGCCCAAATTGTAAAATGGTCTTATTTATTGGCGATTTCGTTCCAATTCACATTCCAAGTAATATTCGGCATGCTAATTACATTGCCGGTTGCCAAATTGCATTATCTCTTATAGTTTCCGAGATATGGACTATCGATAATTTACACCTTAGGCTCTGCTTCTTACTTGGGCCCAAATTGTAAAATGGTCTTATCTATTGGCGATTTCGTTCCAATTCACATTCCAAGTAATATTCGGCATGCTAATTACATTGCCGGTTGCCAAATTGCATTATCTCTTATAGTTTCCGAGATATGGACTATCGATAATTTACACCTTAGGCTCTGCTTCTAACTTGGGCCCAAATTGTAAAATGGTCTTATTTATTGGCGATTTCGTTCCAATTCACATTCCAAGTAATATTCGGCATGCTAATTACATTGCCGGTTGCCAAATTGCATTATCTCTTATAGTTTCCGAGATATGGACTATCGATAATTTACACCTTAGGCTCTGCTTCTAACTTGGGCCCAAATTGTAAAATGGTCTTATCTATTGGCGATTTCGTTCCAATTCACATTCCAAGTAATATTCGGCATGCTAATTACATTGCCGGTTGCCAAATTGCATTATCTCTTATAGTTTCCGAGATATGGACTATCGATAATTTACACCTTAGGCTCTGCTTCTTACTTGGGCCCAAATTGTAAAATGGTCTTATCTATTGGCGATTTCGTTCCAATTCACATTCCAAGTAATATTCGGCATGCTAATTACATTGCCGGTTGCCAAATTGCATTATCTCTTATAGTTTCCGAGATATGGACTATCGATAATTTACACCTTAGGCTCTGCTTCTAACTTGGGCCCAAATTGTAAAATGGTCTTATTTATTGGCGATTTCGTTCCAATTCACATTCCAAGTAATATTCGGCATGCTAATTACATTGCCGGTTGCCAAATTGCATTATCTCTTATAGTTTCCGAGATATGGACTATCGATAATTTACACCTTAGGCTCTGCTTCTAACTTGGGCCCAAATTGTAAAATGGTCTTATCTATTGGCGATTTCGTTCCAATTCACATTCCAAGTAATATTCGGCATGCTAATTACATTGCCGGTTGCCAAATTGAATTATCTCTTATAGTTTCCGAGATATGGACTATCGATAATTTACACCTTAGGCTCTGCTTCTAACTTGGGCCCAAATTGTAAAATGGTCTTACCTATTGGCGATTTCGTTCCAATTCACATTCCAAGTAATATTCGGCATGCTAATTACATTGCCGGTTGCCAAATTGCATTATCTCTTATAGTTTCCGAGATATGGACTATCGATAATTTACACCTTAGGCTCTGCTTCTAACTTGGGCCCAAATTGTAAAATGGTCTTATCTATTGGCGATTTCGTTCCAATTCACATTCCAAGTAATATTCGGCATGCTAATTACATTGCCGGTTGCCAAATTGCATTATCTCTTATAGTTTCCGAGATATGGACTATCGATAATTTACACCTTAGGCTCTGCTTCTAACTTGGGCCCAAATTGTAAAATGGTCTTATCTATTGGCGATTTCGTTCCAATTCACATTCCAAGTAATATTCGGCATGCTAATTACATTGCCGGTTGCCAAATTGCATTAACTCTTATAGTTTCCGAGATATGGACTATCGATAATTTACACCTTAGGCTCTGCATCTAACTTGGGCCCAAATTGTAAAATGGTCTTATCTATTGGCGATTTCGTTCCAATTCACATTCCAAGTAATATTCGGCATGCTAATTACATTGCCGGTTGCCAAATTGCATTATCTCTTATAGTTTCCGAGATATTTACTATCGATAATTTACACCATAGGCTCTGCTTATAACTTGGGCCCAAATTGTAAAATGGTCTTATCTATTGGCGATTTCGTTCCAATTCACATTCCAAGTAATATTCGGCATGCTAATTACATTGCCGGTTGCCAAATTGCATTATCTCTTATAGTTTCCGAGATATGGACTATCAATAATTTACACCTTAGGCTCTGCTTCTAACTTGGGCCCAAATTGTAAAATGGTCTTATCTATTGGCGATTTCGTTCCAATTCACATTCCAAGTAATATTCGGCATGCTAATTACATTGCCGGTTGCCAAATTGCATTATCTCTTATAGTTTCCGAGATATGGACTATCGATAATTTACACCTTAGGCTCTGCTTCTAACTTGGGCCCAAATCGTAAAATGGTCTTAGCTATTGGCGATTTCGTTCCAATTCACATTCCAAGTAATATTCGGCATGCTAATTACATTGCCGGTTGCCAAATTGCATTATCTCTTATAGTTTCCGAGATATGGACTATCGATAATTTACACCTTAGGCTCTGCTTCTAACTTGGGCCCAAATTGTAAAATGGTCTTATCTATTGGCGATTTCGTTCCAATTCACATTCCAAGTAATATTCGGCATGCTAATTACATTGCCGGTTGCCATATTGCATTAACTCTTATAGTTTCGAGATATGGACTATCGATAATTTACACCTTAGGCTCTGCTTCTAACTTGGGCCCAAATTATAAAATGGTCTTATCTATTGGCGATTTCGTTCCAATTCACATTCCAAGTAATATTCGGCATGCTAATTACATTGCCGATTGCCAAATTGCATTATCTCTTATAGTTTCCGAGATATGGACTATCGATAATTTACACCATAGGCTCTGCTTATAACTTGGGCCCAAATTGTAAAATGGTCTTATCTATTGGCGATTTCGTTCCAATTCACATTCCAAGTAATATTCGGCATGCTAATTACATTGCCGGTTGCCAAATTGCATTATCTCTTATAGTTTCCGAGATATGGACTATCGATAATTTACACCTAAGGCTCTGCTTCTAACTTGGGCCCAAATTGTAAAATGGTCTTATCTATTGGCGATTTCGTTCCAATTCACATTCCAAGTAATATTCGGCATGCTAATTACATTGCCGGTTGCCAAATTGCATTATCTCTTATAGTTTCCGAGATATGGACTATCGATAATTTACACATTAGGCTCTGCTTCTAACTTGGGCCCAAATTGTAAAATGGTCTTATCTATTGGCGATTTCGTCCCAATTCACATTCCAAGTTATATTCGGCATGCTAATTACATTGCCGGTTGCGAAATTGCATTATCTCTTATAGTTTCCGAGATATGGACTATCAATAATTTACACCTTAGGCTCTGCTTCTAACTAGGGCCCAAATTGTAAAATGGTCTTATCTATTGGCGATTTCGTTCCAATTCACATTCCAAGTAATATTCGGCATGCTAATTACATTGCCGGTTGCCAAATTGCATTATCTCTTATAGTTTCCGAGATATGGACTATCGATAATTTACACCTTAGGCTCTGCTTCTAACTTGGGCCCAAATTGTAAAATGGTCTTATCTATTGGCGATTTCGTTCCAATTCACATTCCAAGTAATATTCGGCATGCTAATTACATTGCCGGTTGACAAATTGAATTATCTCTTATAGTTTCCGAGATATGGACTATCGATAATTTACACCTTAGGCTCTGCTTCTAACTTGGGCCCAAATTGTAAAATGGTCTTACCTAATGGCGATTTCGTTCCAATTCACATTCCAAGTAATATTCGGCATGCTAATTACATTGCCGGTTGCCAAATTGCATTATCTCTTATAGTTTCCGAGATATGGACTATCGATAATTTACACCTTAGGCTCTGCTTCTAACTTGGGCCCAAATTGTAAAATGGTCTTATCTATTGGCGATTTCGTTCCAATTCACATTCCAAGTAATATTCGGCATGCTAATTACATTGCCGGTTGCCAAATTGCATTATCTCTTATAGTTTCCGAGATATGGACTATCGATAATTTACACATTAGGCTCTGCTTCTAACTTGGGCCCAAATTGTAAAATGGTCTTATCTATTGGCGATTTCGTCCCAATTCACATTCCAAGTGATATTCGGCATGCTAATTACATTGCCGGTTGCGAAATTGCATTATCTCTTATAGTTTCCGAGATATGGACTATCAATAATTTACACCTTAGGCTCTGCTTCTAACTTGGGCCCAAATTGTAAAATGGTCTTATCTATTGGCGATTTCGTTCCAATTCACATTCCAAGTAATATTCGGCATGCTAATTACATTGCCGGTTGCCAAATTGCATTATCTCTTATAGTTTCCGAGATATGGACTATCGATAATTTACACCTTAGGCTCTGCTTCTTACTTGGGCCCAAATTGTAAAATGGTCTTATCTATTGGCGATTTCGTTCCAATTCACATTCCAAGTAATATTCGGCATGCTAATTACATTGCCGGTTGCCAAATTGCATTATCTCTTATAGTTTCCGAGATATGGACTATCGATAATTTACACCTTTGGCTCTGCTTCTAACTTGGGCCCAAATTGTAAAATGGTCTTATTTATTGGCGATTTCGTTCCAATTCACATTCCAAGTAATATTCGGCATGCTAATTACATTGCCGGTTGCCAAATTGCATTATCTCTTATAGTTTCCGAGATATGGACTATCGATAATTTACACCTTAGGCTCTGCTTCTAACTTGGGCCCAAATTGTAAAATGGTCTTATCTATTGGCGATTTCGTTCCAATTCACATTCCAAGTAATATTCGGCATGCTAATTACATTGCCGGTTGCCAAATTGCATTATCTCTTATAGTTTCCGAGATATGGACTATCGATAATTTACACCTTAGGCTCTGCTTCTTACTTGGGCCCAAATTGTAAAATGGTCTTATCTATTGGCGATTTCGTTCCAATTCACATTCCAAGTAATATTCGGCATGCTAATTACATTGCCGGTTGCCAAATTGCATTATCTCTTATAGTTTCCGAGATATGGACTATCGATAATTTACACCTTAGGCTCTGCTTCTAACTTGGGCCCAAATTGTAAAATGGTCTTATTTATTGGCGATTTCGTTCCAATTCACATTCCAAGTAATATTCGGCATGCTAATTACATTGCCGGTTGCCAAATTGCATTATCTCTTATAGTTTCCGAGATATGGACTATCGATAATTTACACCTTAGGCTCTGCTTCTAACTTGGGCCCAAATTGTAAAATGGTCTTATCTATTGGCGATTTCGTTCCAATTCACATTCCAAGTAATATTCGGCATGCTAATTACATTGCCGGTTGCCAAATTGAATTATCTCTTATAGTTTCCGAGATATGGACTATCGATAATTTACACCTTAGGCTCTGCTTCTAACTTGGGCCCAAATTGTAAAATGGTCTTACCTATTGGCGATTTCGTTCCAATTCACATTCCAAGTAATATTCGGCATGCTAATTACATTGCCGGTTGCCAAATTGCATTATCTCTTATAGTTTCCGAGATATGGACTATCGATAATTTACACCTTAGGCTCTGCTTCTAACTTGGGCCCAAATTGTAAAATGGTCTTATCTATTGGCGATTTCGTTCCAATTCACATTCCAAGTAATATTCGGCATGCTAATTACATTGCCGGTTGCCAAATTGCATTATCTCTTATAGTTTCCGAGATATGGACTATCGATAATTTACACCTTAGGCTCTGCTTCTAACTTGGGCCCAAATTGTAAAATGGTCTTATCTATTGGCGATTTCGTTCCAATTCACATTCCAAGTAATATTCGGCATGCTAATTACATTGCCGGTTGCCAAATTGCATTAACTCTTATAGTTTCCGAGATATGGACTATCGATAATTTACACCTTAGGCTCTGCATCTAACTTGGGCCCAAATTGTAAAATGGTCTTATCTATTGGCGATTTCGTTCCAATTCACATTCCAAGTAATATTCGGCATGCTAATTACATTGCCGGTTGCCAAATTGCATTATCTCTTATAGTTTCCGAGATATTTACTATCGATAATTTACACCATAGGCTCTGCTTATAACTTGGGCCCAAATTGTAAAATGGTCTTATCTATTGGCGATTTCGTTCCAATTCACATTCCAAGTAATATTCGGCATGCTAATTACATTGCCGGTTGCCAAATTGCATTATCTCTTATAGTTTCCGAGATATGGACTGTCAATAATTTACACCTTAGGCTCTGCTTCTAACTTGGGCCCAAATTGTAAAATGGTCTTATCTATTGGCGATTTCGTTCCAATTCACATTCCAAGTAATATTCGGCATGCTAATTACATTGCCGGTTGCCAAATTGCATTATCTCTTATAGTTTCCGAGATATGGACTATCGATAATTTACACCTTAGGCTCTGCTTCTAACTTGGGCCCAAATCGTAAAATGGTCTTAGCTATTGGCGATTTCGTTCCAATTCACATTCCAAGTAATATTCGGCATGCTAATTACATTGCCGGTTGCCAAATTGCATTATCTCTTATAGTTTCCGAGATATGGACTATCGATAATTTACACCTTAGGCTCTGCTTCTAACTTGGGCCCAAATTGTAAAATGGTCTTATCTATTGGCGATTTCGTTCCAATTCACATTCCAAGTAATATTCGGCATGCTAATTACATTGCCGGTTGCCATATTGCATTAACTCTTATAGTTTCGAGATATGGACTATCGATAATTTACACCTTAGGCTCTGCTTCTAACTTGGGCCCAAATTATAAAATGGTCTTATCTATTGGCGATTTCGTTCCAATTCACATTCCAAGTAATATTCGGCATGCTAATTACATTGCCGGTTGCCAAATTGCATTATCTCTTATAGTTTCCGAGATATGGACTATCGATAATTTACACCATAGGCTCTGCTTATAACTTGGGCCCAAATTGTAAAATGGTCTTATCTATTGGCGATTTCGTTCCAATTCACATTCCAAGTAATATTCGGCATGCTAATTACATTGCCGGTTGCCAAATTGCATTATCTCTTATAGTTTCCGAGATATGGACTATCGATAATTTACACCTAAGGCTCTGCTTCTAACTTGGGCCCAAATTGTAAAATGGTCTTATCTATTGGCGATTTCGTTCCAATTCACATTCCAAGTAATATTCGGCATGCTAATTACATTGCCGGTTGCCAAATTGCATTATCTCTTATAGTTTCCGAGATATGGACTATCGATAATTTACACATTAGGCTCTGCTTCTAACTTGGGCCCAAATTGTAAAATGGTCTTATCTATTGGCGATTTCGTCCCAATTCACATTCCAAGTTATATTCGGCATGCTAATTACATTGCCGGTTGCGAAATTGCATTATCTCTTATAGTTTCCGAGATATGGACTATCAATAATTTACACCTTAGGCTCTGCTTCTAACTAGGGCCCAAATTGTAAAATGGTCTTATCTATTGGCGATTTCGTTCCAATTCACATTCCAAGTAATATTCGGCATGCTAATTACATTGCCGGTTGCCAAATTGCATTATCTCTTATAGTTTCCGAGATATGGACTATCGATAATTTACACCTTAGGCTCTGCTTCTAACTTGGGCCCAAATTGTAAAATGGTCTTATCTATTGGCGATTTCGTTCCAATTCACATTCCAAGTAATATTCGGCATGCTAATTACATTGCCGGTTGACAAATTGAATTATCTCTTATAGTTTCCGAGATATGGACTATCGATAATTTACACCTTAGGCTCTGCTTCTAACTTGGGCCCAAATTGTAAAATGGTCTTACCTAATGGCGATTTCGTTCCAATTCACATTCCAAGTAATATTCGGCATGCTAATTACATTGCCGGTTGCCAAATTGCATTATCTCTTATAGTTTCCGAGATATGGACTATCGATAATTTACACCTTAGGCTCTGCTTCTAACTTGGGCCCAAATTGTAAAATGGTCTTATCTATTGGCGATTTCGTTCCAATTCACATTCCAAGTAATATTCGGCATGCTAATTACATTGCCGGTTGCCAAATTGCATTATCTCTTATAGTTTCCGAGATATGGACTATCGATAATTTACACATTAGGCTCTGCTTCTAACTTGGGCCCAAATTGTAAAATGGTCTTATCTATTGGCGATTTCGTCCCAATTCACATTCCAAGTGATATTCGGCATGCTAATTACATTGCCGGTTGCGAAATTGCATTATCTCTTATAGTTTCCGAGATATGGACTATCAATAATTTACACCTTAGGCTCTGCTTCTAACTTGGGCCCAAATTGTAAAATGGTCTTATCTATTGGCGATTTCGTTCCAATTCACATTCCAAGTAATATTCGGCATGCTAATTACATTGCCGGTTGCCAAATTGCATTATCTCTTATAGTTTCCGAGATATGGACTATCGATAATTTACACCTTAGGCTCTGCTTCTAACTTGGGCCCAAATTGTAAAATGGTCTTATCTATTGGCGATTTCGTTCCAATTCACATTTCAATTAATATTCGGCATGCTAATTACATTGCCGGTTGCCAAATTGCATTATCTCTTATAGTTTCCGAGATATGGACTATCGATAATTTACACCTTAGGCTCTGCTTCTAACTTGGGCCCAAATTGTAAAATGGTCTTATCTATTGGCGATTTCGTTCCAATTCACATTCCAAGTAATATTCGGCATGCTAATTACATTGCCGTTTGCCAAATTGCATTATCTCTTATAGTTTCCGAGATATGGACTATCGATAATTTACGGACTTATCGATATTTTAGGCTCTGCTTCTAACTTGGGCCCAAATTGTAAAATGGTCTTATCTATTGGCGATTTCGTTCCAATTCACATTCCAAGTAATATTCGGCATGCTAATTACATTGCCGGTTGCCAAATTGCATTATCTCTTATAGTTTCCGGGATATGGACTATCGATAATTTACACCTTAGGCTCTGCTTCTAACTTGGGCCCAAATTGTAAAATGGTCTTATCTATTGGCGATTTCGTTCCAATTCACATTCCAAGTAATATTCGGCATGCTAATTACATTGCCGGTTGCCAAATTGCATTATCTCTTATAGTTTCCGAGATATGGACTATCGATAATTTACACCTTAGGCTCTGCTTCTAACTTGGGCCCAAATTGTAAAATGGTCTTATCTATTGACGATTTCGTTCCAATTCACATTCCAAGTAATATTCGGCATGCTAATTACATTGCCGGTTGCCAAATTGAATTATCTCTTATAGTTTCCGAGATATGGACTATCGATAATTTACACCTTAGGCTCTGCTTCTAACTTGGGCCCAAATTGTAAAATGGTCTTACCTATTGGCGATTTCGTTCCAATTCACATTCGAAGTAATATTCGGCATGCTAATTACATTGCCGGTTGCCAAATTGCATTATCTCTTATAGTTTCCGAGATATGGACTATCGATAATTTACACCTTACGCTCTGCTTCTAACTTGGGCCCAAATTGTAAAATGGTCTTATCTATTGGCGATTTCGTTCCAATTCACATTCCAAGTAATATTCGGCATGCTAATTACATTGCCGGTTGCCAAATTGCATTATCTCTTATAGTTTCCGAGATATGGACTATCGATAATTTACACCTTAGGCTCTGCTTCTAACTTGGGCCCAAATTGTAAAATGGTCTTATCTATTGGCGATTTCGTCCCAATTCACATTCCAAGTGATATTCGGCATGCTAATTACATTGCCGGTTGCCAAATTGCATTATCTCTTATAGTTTCCGAGATATGGACTATCGATAATTTACACCTTAGGCTCTGCTTCTAACTTGGGCCCAAATTGTAAAATGGTCTTATCTATTGGCGATTTCGTTCCAATTCACATTCCAAGTAATATTCGGCATGCTAATTACATTGCCGGTTGCCAAATTGCATTATCTCTTATAGTTTCCGAGATATGGACTATCGATAATTTACACCTTAGGCTCTGCTTCTAACTTGGGCCCAAATTGTAAAATGGTCTTATCTATTGGCGATTTCGTTCCAATTCACATTCCAAGTAATATTCGGCATGCTAATTACATTGCCGGTTGCCAAATTGCATTATCTCTTATAGTTTCCGAGATATGGACTATCGATAATTTACACCTTAGGCTCTGCTTCTAACTTGGGCCCAAATTGTAAAATGGTCTTATCTATTGGCGATTTCGTTCCAATTCACATTCCAAGTAATATTCGGCATGCTAATTACATTGCCGGTTGCCAAATTGCATTATCTCTTATAGTTTCCGAGATATGGACTATCGATAATTTACACCTTAGGCTCTGCTTCTAACTTGGGCCCAAATTGTAAAATGGTCTTATCTATTGGCGATTTCGTTCCAATTCACATTCCAAGTAATATATTCGGCATGCTAATTACATTGCCGGTTGCCAAATTGCATTATCTCTTATAGTTTCCGAGATATGGACTATCGATAATTTACACCTTAGGCTCTGCTTCTAACTTGGGCCCAAATTGTTAAATGGTCTTATCTATTGGCGACTTCGTCCCAATTCACATTCCAAGTGATATTCAGCATGCTAATTACATTGCCGGTTGCCAAATTGAATTATCTCTTATAGTTTCCGAGATATGGACTATCAATAATTTACACCTTAGGCTCTGCTTCTAACTTGGGCCCAAATTGTAAAATGGTCTTACCTATTGGCGATTTCGTTCCAATTCACATTCCAAGTAATATTCGGCATGCTAATTACATTGCCGGTAGCCAAATTGCATTATCACTTATAGTTTCCGAGATATGGACTATCGATAATTTACACCTTAGGCTCTGCTTCTAACTTGGGCCCAAATTGTAAAATGGTCTTATCTATTGGCGATTTCGTTCTAATTCACTTTCCAAGTAATATACGGCATGCTAATTACATTGCCGGTTGCCAAATTGCATTATCTCTTATAGTTTCCGAGATATGGACTATCGATAATTTACACCTTAGGCTCTGCTTCTAACTTGGGCCCAAATTGTAAAATGGTCTTATCTATTGGCGATTTCGTTCCAATTCACATTCCAAGTAATATTCGGCATGCTAATTACATTGCCGGTTGCCAAATTGCATTATCTCTTATAGTTTCCGAGATATGGACTATCGATAATTTACACCTTAGGCTCTGCTTCTAACTTGGGCCCAAATTGTAAAATGGTCTTATCTATTGGCGATTTCGTTCCAATTCACACTCCAAGTAATATTCGGCATGCTAATTACATTGCCGGTTGCGAAATTGCATTATCTCTTATAGTTTCCGAGATATGGACTATCGATAATTTACACCTTAGGCTCTGCTTCTAACTTGGGCCCAAATTGTAAAATGATCTTATCTATTGGCGATTTCGTTCCAATTCACATTCCAAGTAATATTCGGCATGCTAATTACATTGCCGGTTGCCAAATTGCATTATCTCTTATAGTTCCGAGATATGGACTATCGATAATTTACACCTTAGGCTCTGCTTCTAACTTGGGCCCAAATTGTAAAATGGTCTTCTCTATTGGCGATTTCGTCCCAATTCACATTCCAAGTAATATTCGGCATGCTAATTACATTGCCGTTTGCGAAATTGCATTATCTCTTATAGTTTCAGAGATATGGACTATCGATAATTTACACCTTAGGCTCTGCTTCTAACTTGGGCCCAAATTGTAAAATGGTCTTATCTATTGGCGATTTCGTTCCAATTCACATTCCAAGTAATATTCGGCATGCTAATTACATTGCCGGTTGCCAAATTGCATTATCTCTTATAGTTTCCGAGATATGGACTATCGATAATTTACACCTTAGGCTCTGCTTCTAACTTGGGCCCAAATTGTAAAATGGTCTTATCTATTGGCGATTTCGTTCCAATTCACATTCCAAGTAATATTCGGCATGCTAATTACATTGCCGGTTGCCAAATTGCATTATCTCTTATAGTTTCCGAGATATGGACTATCGATAATTTACACCATAGGCTCTGCTTCTAACTTGGGCCCAAATTGTAAAATGGTCTTATCTATTGGCGATTTCGTTCCAATTCACATTCCAAGTAATATTCGGCATGCTAATTACATTGCCGGTTGCCAAATTGCATTATCTCTTATAGTTTCCGAGATATGGACTATCGATAATTTACACCTTAGGCTCTGCTTCTGACTTGGGCCCAAATTTTAAAATGGTCTTATCTATTGGCGATTTCGTTCCAATTCACATTCCAAGTAATATTCGGCATGCTAATTACATTGCCGGTTGCCAAATTGCATTATCTCTTATAGTTTCCGAGATATGGACTATCGATAATTTACACCTTAGGCTCTGCTTCTAACTTGGGCCCAAATTGTAAAATGGTCTTATTTATTGGCGATTTCGTTCCAATTCACATTCCAAGTAATATTCGGCATGCTAATTACATTGCCGGTTGCCAAATTGCATTATCTCTTATAGTTTCCGAGATATGGACTATCGATAATTTACACCTTAGGCTCTGCTTCTAACTTGGGCCCAAATTGTAAAATGGTCTTATCTATTGGCGATTTCGTTCCAATTCACATTCCAAGTAATATTCGGCATGCTAATTACATTGCCGGTTGCCAAATTTAATTATCTCTTATAGTTTCCGAGATATGGACTATCGATAATTTACACCTTAGGCTCTGCTTCTAACTTGGGCCCAAATTGTAAAATGGTCTTACCTATTGGCGATTTCGTTCCAATTCACATTCCAAGTAATATTCGGCATGCTAGTTACATTGCCGGTTGCCAAATTGCATTATCTCTTATAGTTTCCGAGATATGGACTATCGATAATTTACACCTTAGGCTCTGCTTCTAACTTGGGCCCAAATTGTAAAATGGTCTTATCTATTGGCGATTTCGTTCCAATTCACATTCCAAGTAATATTCGGCATGCTAATTACATTGCCGGTTGCCAAATTGCATTATCTCTTATAGTTTCCGAGATATGGACTATCGATAATTTACACCTTAGGCTCTGCTTCTAACTTGGGCCCAAATTGTAAAATGGTCTTATCTATTGGCGATTTCGTTCCAATTCACATTCCAAGTAATATTCGGCATGCTAATTACATTGCCGGTTGCCAAATTGCATTAACTCTTATAGTTTCCGAGATATGGACTATCGATAATTTACACCTTAGGCTCTGCATCTAACTTGGGCCCAAATTGTAAAATGGTCTTATCTATTGGCGATTTCGTTCCAATTCACATTCCAAGTAATATTCGGCATGCTAATTACATTGCCGGTTGCCAAATTGCATTATCTCTTATAGTTTCCGAGATATTTACTATCGATAATTTACACCATAGGCTCTGCTTATAACTTGGGCCCAAATTGTAAAATGGTCTTATCTATTGGCGATTTCGTTCCAATTCACATTCCAAGTAATATTCGGCATGCTAATTACATTGCCGGTTGCCAAATTGCATTATCTCTTATAGTTTCCGAGATATGGACTATCAATAATTTACACCTTAGGCTCTGCTTCTAACTTGGGCCCAAATTGTAAAATGGTCTTATCTATTGGCGATTTCGTTCCAATTCACATTCCAAGTAATATTCGGCATGCTAATTACATTGCCGGTTGCCAAATTGCATTATCTCTTATAGTTTCCGAGATATGGACTATCGATAATTTACACCTTAGGCTCTGCTTCTAACTTGGGCCCAAATTGTTAAATGGTCTTATCTATTGGCGACTTCGTCCCAATTCACATTCCAAGTGATATTCGGCATGCTAATTACATTGCCGGTTGCCAAATTGAATTATCTCTTATAGTTTCCGAGATATGGACTATCAATAATTTACACCTTAGGCTCTGCTTCTAACTTGGGCCCAAATTGTAAAATGGTCTTACCTATTGGCGATTTCGTTCCAATTCACATTCCAAGTAATATTCGGCATGCTAATTACATTGCCGGTAGCCAAATTGCATTATCACTTATAGTTTCCGAGATATGGACTATCGATAATTTACACCTTAGGCTCTGCTTCTAACTTGGGCCCAAATTGTAAAATGGTCTTATCTATTGGCGATTTCGTTCTAATTCACTTTCCAAGTAATATACGGCATGCTAATTACATTGCCGGTTGCCAAATTGCATTATCTCTTATAGTTTCCGAGATATGGACTATCGATAATTTACACCTTAGGCTCTGCTTCTAACTTGGGCCCAAATTGTAAAATGGTCTTATCTATTGGCGATTTCGTTCCAATTCACATTCCAAGTAATATTCGGCATGCTAATTACATTGCCGGTTGCCAAATTGCATTATCTCTTATAGTTTCCGAGATATGGACTATCGATAATTTACACCTTAGGCTCTGCTTCTAACTTGGGCCCAAATTGTAAAATGGTCTTATCTATTGGCGATTTCGTTCCAATTCACACTCCAAGTAATATTCGGCATGCTAATTACATTGCCGGTTGCGAAATTGCATTATCTCTTATAGTTTCCGAGATATGGACTATCGATAATTTACACCTTAGGCTCTGCTTCTAACTTGGGCCCAAATTGTAAAATGATCTTATCTATTGGCGATTTCGTTCCAATTCACATTCCAAGTAATATTCGGCATGCTAATTACATTGCCGGTTGCCAAATTGCATTATCTCTTATAGTTTCCGAGATATGGACTATCGATAATTTACACCTTAGGCTCTGCTTCTAACTTGGGCCCAAATTGTAAAATGGTCTTCTCTATTGGCGATTTCGTCCCAATTCACATTCCAAGTAATATTCGGCATGCTAATTACATTGCCGTTTGCGAAATTGCATTATCTCTTATAGTTTCAGAGATATGGACTATCGATAATTTACACCTTAGGCTCTGCTTCTAACTTGGGCCCAAATTGTAAAATGGTCTTATCTATTGGCGATTTCGTTCCAATTCACATTCCAAGTAATATTCGGCATGCTAATTACATTGCCGGTTGCCAAATTGCATTATCTCTTATAGTTTCCGAGATATGGACTATCGATAATTTACACCTTAGGCTCTGCTTCTAACTTGGGCCCAAATTGTAAAATGGTCTTATCTATTGGCGATTTCGTTCCAATTCACATTCCAAGTAATATTCGGCATGCTAATTACATTGCCGGTTGCCAAATTGCATTATCTCTTATAGTTTCCGAGATATGGACTATCGATAATTTACACCATAGGCTCTGCTTCTAACTTGGGCCCAAATTGTAAAATGGTCTTATCTATTGGCGATTTCGTTCCAATTCACATTCCAAGTAATATTCGGCATGCTAATTACATTGCCGGTTGCCAAATTGCATTATCTCTTATAGTTTCCGAGATATGGACTATCGATAATTTACACCTTAGGCTCTGCTTCTGACTTGGGCCCAAATTTTAAAATGGTCTTATCTATTGGCGATTTCGTTCCAATTCACATTCCAAGTAATATTCGGCATGCTAATTACATTGCCGGTTGCCAAATTGCATTATCTCTTATAGTTTCCGAGATATGGACTATCGATAATTTACACCTTAGGCTCTGCTTCTAACTTGGGCCCAAATTGTAAAATGGTCTTATTTATTGGCGATTTCGTTCCAATTCACATTCCAAGTAATATTCGGCATGCTAATTACATTGCCGGTTGCCAAATTGCATTATCTCTTATAGTTTCCGAGATATGGACTATCGATAATTTACACCTTAGGCTCTGCTTCTAACTTGGGCCCAAATTGTAAAATGGTCTTATCTATTGGCGATTTCGTTCCAATTCACATTCCAAGTAATATTCGGCATGCTAATTACATTGCCGGTTGCCAAATTTAATTATCTCTTATAGTTTCCGAGATATGGACTATCGATAATTTACACCTTAGGCTCTGCTTCTAACTTGGGCCCAAATTGTAAAATGGTCTTACCTATTGGCGATTTCGTTCCAATTCACATTCCAAGTAATATTCGGCATGCTAGTTACATTGCCGGTTGCCAAATTGCATTATCTCTTATAGTTTCCGAGATATGGACTATCGATAATTTACACCTTAGGCTCTGCTTCTAACTTGGGCCCAAATTGTAAAATGGTCTTATCTATTGGCGATTTCGTTCCAATTCACATTCCAAGTAATATTCGGCATGCTAATTACATTGCCGGTTGCCAAATTGCATTATCTCTTATAGTTTCCGAGATATGGACTATCGATAATTTACACCTTAGGCTCTGCTTCTAACTTGGGCCCAAATTGTAAAATGGTCTTATCTATTGGCGATTTCGTTCCAATTCACATTCCAAGTAATATTCGGCATGCTAATTACATTGCCGGTTGCCAAATTGCATTAACTCTTATAGTTTCCGAGATATGGACTATCGATAATTTACACCTTAGGCTCTGCATCTAACTTGGGCCCAAATTGTAAAATGGTCTTATCTATTGGCGATTTCGTTCCAATTCACATTCCAAGTAATATTCGGCATGCTAATTACATTGCCGGTTGCCAAATTGCATTATCTCTTATAGTTTCCGAGATATTTACTATCGATAATTTACACCATAGGCTCTGCTTATAACTTGGGCCCAAATTGTAAAATGGTCTTATCTATTGGCGATTTCGTTCCAATTCACATTCCAAGTAATATTCGGCATGCTAATTACATTGCCGGTTGCCAAATTGCATTATCTCTTATAGTTTCCGAGATATGGACTATCAATAATTTACACCTTAGGCTCTGCTTCTAACTTGGGCCCAAATTGTAAAATGGTCTTATCTATTGGCGATTTCGTTCCAATTCACATTCCAAGTAATATTCGGCATGCTAATTACATTGCCGGTTGCCAAATTGCATTATCTCTTATAGTTTCCGAGATATGGACTATCGATAATTTACACCTTAGGCTCTGCTTCTAACTTGGGCCCAAATCGTAAAATGGTCTTAGCTATTGGCGATTTCGTTCCAATTCACATTCCAAGTAATATTCGGCATGCTAATTACATTGCCGGTTGCCATATTGCATTAACTCTTATAGTTTCCGAGATATGGACTATCGATAATTTACACCTTAGGCTCTGCTTCTAACTTGGGCCCAAATTATAAAATTTTCTTATCTATTGGCGATTTCGTTCCAATTCACATTCCAAGTAATATTCGGCATGCTAATTACATTGCCGGTTGCCAAATTGCATTATCTCTTATAGTTTCCGAGATATGGACTATCGATAATTTACACCATAGGCTCTGCTTATAACTTGGGCCCAAATTGTAAAATGGTCTTATCTATTGGCGATTTCGTTCCAATTCACATTCCAAGTAATATTCGGCATGCTAATTACATTGCCGGTTGCCAAATTGCATTATCTCTTATAGTTTCCGAGATATGGACTATCGATAATTTACACCTAAGGCTCTGCTTCTAACTTGGGCCCAAATTGTAAAATGGTCTTATCTATTGGCGATTTCGTTCCAATTCACATTCCAAGTAATATTAGGCATGCTAATTACATTGCCGGTTGAAAAATTGCATTATCTCTTATAGTTTCCGGGATATGGACTATCGATAATTTACACCTTAGGCTCTGCTTCTAACTTGGGCCCAAATTGTAAAATGGTCTTATCTATTGGCGATTTCGTCCCAATTCACATTCCAAGTGATATTCGGCATGCTAATTACATTGCCGGTTGCGAAATTGCATTATATCTTATAGTTTCCGAGATATGGACTATCAATAATTTACACCTTAGGCTCTGCTTCTAACTTGGGCCCAAATTGTAAAATGGTCTTATCTATTGGCGATTTCGTTCCAATTCACATGCCATGTAATATTCGGCATGCTAATTACATTGCCGGTTGCCAAATTGCATTATCTCTTATAGTTTCCGAGATATGGACTATCGATAATTTACACCTTAGGCTCTGCTTCTAACTTGGGGCCAAATTGTAAAATGGTCTTATCTATTGGCGATTTCGTTCCAATTCACATTCTAAGTAATATTCGGCATGCTAATTACATTGCCGGTTGCCAAATTGCATTATCTCTTATAGTTTCCGAGATATGGACTATCGATAATTTACACCTTAGGCTCTGCTTCTAACTTGGGCCCAAATTGTAAAATGGTCTTATCTATTGGCGATTTCGTTCCAATTCACATTCCAAGTAATATTCGGCATGCTAATTACATTGCCGGTTGCCAAATTGCATTATCTCTTATAGTTTCCGAGATATGGACTATCAATAATTTACACCTTAGGCTCTGCTTCTAACTTGGGCCCAAATTGTAAAATGGTCTTATCTATTGGCGATTTCGTTCCAATTCACATTCCAAGTAATATTCGGCATGCTAATTACATTGCCGGTTGCCAAATTGCATTATCTCTTATAGTTTCCGAGATATGGACTATCGATAATTTACACCTTAGGCTCTGCTTCTAACTTGGGCCCAAATTGTAAAATGGCCTTATCTATTGGCGATTTCGTTCCAATTCACATTCCAAGTAATATTCGGCATGCTAATTACATTGCCGGTTGCCAAATTGCATTATCTCTTATAGTTTCCGAGATATGGACTATCGATAATTTACACCTTAGGCTCTGCTTCTAACTTGGGCCCAAATTGTAAAATGGTCTTACCTATTGGCGATTTCGTTCCAATTCACACTCCAAGTAATATTCGGCATGCTAATTACATTGCCGGTTGCGAAATTGCATTATCTCTTATAGTTTCCGAGATATGGACTATCAATAATTTACACCTTAGGCTCTGCTTCTAACTTGGGCCCAAATTGTAAAATGGTCTTATCTATTGGCGATTTCGTTCCAATTCACATTCCAAGTAATATTCGGCATGCTAATTACATTGCCGGTTGCCAAATTGCATTATCTCTTATAGTTTCCGAGATATGGACTATCGATAATTTACACCATAGGCTCTGCTTATAACTTGGGCCCAAATTGTAAAATGGTCTTATCTATTGGCGATTTCGTTCCAATTCACATTCCAAGTAATATTCGGCATGCTAATTACATTGCCGGTTGCCAAATTGCATTATCTCTTATAGTTTCCGAGATATGGACTATCGATAATTTACACCTAAGGCTCTGCTTCCAACTTGGGCCCAAATTGTAAAATGGTCTTATCTATTGGCGATTTCGTTCCAATTCACATTCCAAGTAATATTCGGCATGCTAATTACATTGCCGGTTGCCAAATTGCATTATCTCTTATAGTTTCCGAGATATGGACTATCGATAATTTACACATTAGGCTCTGCTTCTAACTTGGGCCCAAATTGTAAAATGGTCTTATCTATTGGCGATTTCGTCCCAATTCACATTCCAAGTGATATTCGGCATGCTAATTACATTGCCGGTTGCGAAATTGCATTATCTCTTATAGTTTCCGAGATATGGACTATCAATAATTTACACCTTAGGCTCTGCTTCTAACTAGGGCCCAAATTGTAAAATGGTCTTATCTATTGGCGATTTCGTTCCAATTCACATTCCAAGTAATATTCGGCATGCTAATTACATTGCCGGTTGCCAAATTGCATTATCTCTTATAGTTTCCGAGATATGGACTATCGATAATTTACACCTTAGGCTCTGCTTCTAACTTGGGCCCAAATTGTAAAATGGTCTTATCTATTGGCGATTTCGTTCCAATTCACATTCCAAGTAATATTCGGCATGCTAATTACATTGCCGGTTGACAAATTGAATTATCTCTTATAGTTTCCGAGATATGGACTATCGATAATTTACACCTTAGGCTCTGCTTCTAACTTGGGCCCAAATTGTAAAATGGTCTTACCTAATGGCGATTTCGTTCCAATTCACATTCCAAGTAATATTCGGCATGCTAATTACATTGCCGGTTGCCAAATTGCATTATCTCTTATAGTTTCCGAGATATGGACTATCGATAATTTACACCTTAGGCTCTGCTTCTAACTTGGGCCCAAATTGTAAAATGGTCTTATCTATTGGCGATTTCGTTCCAATTCACATTCCAAGTAATATTCGGCATGCTAATTACATTGCCGGTTGCCAAATTGCATTATCTCTTATAGTTTCCGAGATATGGACTATCGATAATTTACACATTAGGCTCTGCTTCTAACTTGGGCCCAAATTGTAAAATGGTCTTATCTATTGGCGATTTCGTCCCAATTCACATTCCAAGTGATATTCGGCATGCTAATTACATTGCCGGTTGCGAAATTGCATTATCTCTTATAGTTTCCGAGATATGGACTATCAATAATTTACACCTTAGGCTCTGCTTCTAACTTGGGCCCAAATTGTAAAATGGTCTTATCTATTGGCGATTTCGTTCCAATTCACATTCCAAGTAATATTCGGCATGCTAATTACATTGCCGGTTGCCAAATTGCATTATCTCTTATAGTTTCCGAGATATGGACTATCGATAATTTACACCTTAGGCTCTGCTTCTAACTTGGGCCCAAATTGTAAAATGGTCTTATCTATTGGCGATTTCGTTCCAATTCACATTCCAAGTAATATTCGGCATGCTAATTACATTGCCGGTTGCCAAATTGCATTATCTCTTATAGTTTCCGAGATATGGACTATCGATAATTTACACCTTAGGCTCTGCTTCTAACTTGGGCCCAAATTGTAAAATGGTCTTATCTATTGGCGATTTCGTTCCAATTCACATTCCAAGTAATATTCGGCATGCTAATTACATTGCCGTTTGCCAAATTGCATTATCTCTTATAGTTTCCGAGATATGGACTATCGATAATTTACGGACTTATCGATATTTTAGGCTCTGCTTCTAACTTGGGCCCAAATTGTAAAATGGTCTTATCTATTGGCGATTTCGTTCCAATTCACATTCCAAGTAATATTCGGCATGCTAATTACATTGCCGGTTGCCAAATTGCATTATCTCTTATAGTTTCCGGGATATGGACTATCGATAATTTACACCTTAGGCTCTGCTTCTAACTTGGGCCCAAATTGTAAAATGGTCTTATCTATTGGCGATTTCGTTCCAATTCACATTCCAAGTAATATTCGGCATGCTAATTACATTGCCGGTTGCCAAATTGCATTATCTCTTATAGTTTCCGAGATATGGACTATCGATAATTTACACCTTAGGCTCTGCTTCTAACTTGGGCCCAAATTGTAAAATGGTCTTATCTATTGACGATTTCGTTCCAATTCACATTCCAAGTAATATTCGGCATGCTAATTACATTGCCGGTTGCCAAATTGAATTATCTCT
The DNA here is from genome assembly GCF_030347505.1 of Rhynchophorus ferrugineus. Lineage (NCBI taxonomy): Eukaryota > Metazoa > Arthropoda > Insecta > Coleoptera > Curculionidae > Rhynchophorus > Rhynchophorus ferrugineus. The sequence continues at coordinate 51,757 of NW_027472835.1, forward strand.
TATAGTTTCCGAGATATGGACTATCGATAATTTACACCTTAGGCTCTGCTTCTAACTTGGGCCCAAATTGTAAAATGGTCTTACCTATTGGCGATTTCGTTCCAATTCACATTCGAAGTAATATTCGGCATGCTAATTACATTGCCGGTTGCCAAATTGCATTATCTCTTATAGTTTCCGAGATATGGACTATCGATAATTTACACCTTACGCTCTGCTTCTAACTTGGGCCCAAATTGTAAAATGGTCTTATCTATTGGCGATTTCGTTCCAATTCACATTCCAAGTAATATTCGGCATGCTAATTACATTGCCGGTTGCCAAATTGCATTATCTCTTATAGTTTCCGAGATATGGACTATCGATAATTTACACCTTAGGCTCTGCTTCTAACTTGGGCCCAAATTGTAAAATGGTCTTATCTATTGGCGATTTCGTTCCAATTCACATTCCAAGTAATATTCGGCATGCTAATTACATTGCCGGTTGCCAAATTGCATTATCTCTTATAGTTTCCGAGATATGGACTATCGATAATTTACACCTTAGGCTCTGCTTCTAACTTGGGCCCAAATTGTAAAATGGTCTTATCTATTGGCGATTTCGTTCCAATTCACATTCCAAGTAATATTCGGCATGCTAATTACATTGCCGGTTGCCAAATTGCATTATCTCTTATAGTTTCCGAGATATGGACTATCGATAATTTACACCTTAGGCTCTGCTTCTAACTTGGGCCCAAATTGTAAAATGGTCTTATCTATTGGCGATTTCGTTCCAATTCACATTCCAAGTAATATTCGGCATGCTAATTACATTGCCGGTTGCCAAATTGCATTATCTCTTATAGTTTCCGAGATATGGACTATCGATAATTTACACCTTAGGCTCTGCTTCTAACTTGGGCCCAAATTGTAAAATGGTCTTATCTATTGGCGATTTCGTTCCAATTCACATTCCAAGTAATATATTCGGCATGCTAATTACATTGCCGGTTGCCAAATTGCATTATCTCTTATAGTTTCCGAGATATGGACTATCGATAATTTACACCTTAGGCTCTGCTTCTAACTTGGGCCCAAATTGTAAAATGGTCTTATCTATTGGCGACTTCGTCCCAATTCACATTCCAAGTGATATTCGGCATGCTAATTACATTGCCGGTTGCCAAATTGAATTATCTCTTATAGTTTCCGAGATATGGACTATCAATAATTTACACCTTAGGCTCTGCTTCTAACTTGGGCCCAAATTGTAAAATGGTCTTACCTATTGGCGATTTCGTTCCAATTCACATTCCAAGTAATATTCGGCATGCTAATTACATTGCCGGTAGCCAAATTGCATTATCACTTATAGTTTCCGAGATATGGACTATCGATAATTTACACCTTAGGCTCTGCTTCTAACTTGGGCCCAAATTGTAAAATGGTCTTATCTATTGGCGATTTCGTTCTAATTCACTTTCCAAGTAATATACGGCATGCTAATTACATTGCCGGTTGCCAAATTGCATTATCTCTTATAGTTTCCGAGATATGGACTATCGATAATTTACACCTTAGGCTCTGCTTCTAACTTGGGCCCAAATTGTAAAATGGTCTTATCTATTGGCGATTTCGTTCCAATTCACATTCCAAGTAATATTCGGCATGCTAATTACATTGCCGGTTGCCAAATTGCATTATCTCTTATAGTTTCCGAGATATGGACTATCGATAATTTACACCTTAGGCTCTGCTTCTAACTTGGGCCCAAATTGTAAAATGGTCTTATCTATTGGCGATTTCGTTCCAATTCACACTCCAAGTAATATTCGGCATGCTAATTACATTGCCGGTTGCGAAATTGCATTATCTCTTATAGTTTCCGAGATATGGACTATCGATAATTTACACCTTAGGCTCTGCTTCTAACTTGGGCCCAAATTGTAAAATGATCTTATCTATTGGCGATTTCGTTCCAATTCACATTCCAAGTAATATTCGGCATGCTAATTACATTGCCGGTTGCCAAATTGCATTATCTCTTATAGTTTCCGAGATATGGACTATCGATAATTTACACCTTAGGCTCTGCTTCTAACTTGGGCCCAAATTGTAAAATGGTCTTCTCTATTGGCGATTTCGTCCCAATTCACATTCCAAGTAATATGCGGCATGCTAATTACATTGCCGTTTGCGAAATTGCATTATCTCTTATAGTTTCAGAGATATGGACTATCGATAATTTACACCTTAGGCTCTGCTTCTAACTTGGGCCCAAATTGTAAAATGGTCTTATCTATTGGCGATTTCGTTCCAATTCACATTCCAAGTAATATTCGGCATGCTAATTACATTGCCGGTTGCCAAATTGCATTATCTCTTATAGTTTCCGAGATATGGACTATCGATAATTTACACCTTAGGCTCTGCTTCTAACTTGGGCCCAAATTGTAAAATGGTCTTATCTATTGGCGATTTCGTTCCAATTCACATTCCAAGTAATATTCGGCATGCTAATTACATTGCCGGTTGCCAAATTGCATTATCTCTTATAGTTTCCGAGATATGGACTATCGATAATTTACACCATAGGCTCTGCTTCTAACTTGGGCCCAAATTGTAAAATGGTCTTATCTATTGGCGATTTCGTTCCAATTCACATTCCAAGTAATATTCGGCATGCTAATTACATTGCCGGTTGCCAAATTGCATTATCTCTTATAGTTTCCGAGATATGGACTATCGATAATTTACACCTTAGGCTCTGCTTCTAACTTGGGCCCAAATTGTAAAATGGTCTTACCTATTGGCGATTTCGTTCCAATTCACATTCCAAGTAATATTCGGCATGCTAATTACATTGCCGGTAGCCAAATTGCATTATCACTTATAGTTTCCGAGATATGGACTATCGATAATTTACACCTTAGGCTCTGCTTCTAACTTGGGCCCAAATTGTAAAATGGTCTTATCTATTGGCGATTTCGTTCTAATTCACTTTCCAAGTAATATACGGCATGCTAATTACATTGCCGGTTGCCAAATTGCATTATCTCTTATAGTTTCCGAGATATGGACTATCGATAATTTACACCTTAGGCTCTGCTTCTAACTTGGGCCCAAATTGTAAAATGGTCTTATCTATTGGCGATTTCGTTCCAATTCACATTCCAAGTAATATTCGGCATGCTAATTACATTGCCGGTTGCCAAATTGCATTATCTCTTATAGTTTCCGAGATATGGACTATCGATAATTTACACCTTAGGCTCTGCTTCTAACTTGGGCCCAAATTGTAAAATGGTCTTATCTATTGGCGATTTCGTTCCAATTCACATTCCAAGTAATATTCGGCATGCTAATTACATTGCCGGTTGCCAAATTGCATTATCTCTTATAGTTTCCGAGATATGGACTATCGATAATTTACACCTTAGGCTCTGCTTCTAACTTGGGCCCAAATTGTAAAATGGTCTTATCTATTGGCGATTTCGTTCCAATTCACATTCCAAGTAATATATTCGGCATGCTAATTACATTGCCGGCTGCCAAATTGCATTATCTCTTATAGTTTCCGAGATATGGACTATCGATAATTTACACCTTAGGCTCTGCTTCTAACTTGGGCCCAAATTGTAAAATGGTCTTATCTATTGGCGACTTCGTCCCAATTCACATTCCAAGTGATATTCGGCATGCTAATTACATTGCCGGTTGCCAAATTGAATTATCTCTTATAGTTTCCGAGATATGGACTATCAATAATTTACACCTTAGGCTCTGCTTCTAACTTGGGCCCAAATTGTAAAATGGTCTTACCTATTGGCGATTTCGTTCCAATTCACATTCCAAGTAATATTCGGCATGCTAATTACATTGCCGGTAGCCAAATTGCATTATCACTTATAGTTTCCGAGATATGGACTATCGATAATTTACACCTTAGGCTCTGCTTCTAACTTGGGCCCAAATTGTAAAATGGTCTTATCTATTGGCGATTTCGTTCTAATTCACTTTCCAAGTAATATACGGCATGCTAATTACATTGCCGGTTGCCAAATTGCATTATCTCTTATAGTTTCCGAGATATGGACTATCGATAATTTACACCTTAGGCTCTGCTTCTAACTTGGGCCCAAATTGTAAAATGGTCTTATCTATTGGCGATTTCGTTCCAATTCACATTCCAAGTAATATTCGGCATGCTAATTACATTGCCGGTTGCCAAATTGCATTATCTCTTATAGTTTCCGAGATATGGACTATCGATAATTTACACCTTAGGCTCTGCTTCTAACTTGGGCCCAAATTGTAAAATGGTCTTATCTATTGGCGATTTCGTTCCAATTCACACTCCAAGTAATATTCGGCATGCTAATTACATTGCCGGTTGCGAAATTGCATTATCTCTTATAGTTTCCGAGATATGGACTATCGATAATTTACACCTTAGGCTCTGCTTCTAACTTGGGCCCAAATTGTAAAATGATCTTATCTATTGGCGATTTCGTTCCAATTCACATTCCAAGTAATATTCGGCATGCTAATTACATTGCCGGTTGCCAAATTGCATTATCTCTTATAGTTTCCGAGATATGGACTATCGATAATTTACACCTTAGGCTCTGCTTCTAACTTGGGCCCAAATTGTAAAATGGTCTTCTCTATTGGCGATTTCGTCCCAATTCACATTCCAAGTAATATTCGGCATGCTAATTACATTGCCGTTTGCGAAATTGCATTATCTCTTATAGTTTCAGAGATATGGACTATCGATAATTTACACCTTAGGCTCTGCTTCTAACTTGGGCCCAAATTGTAAAATGGTCTTATCTATTGGCGATTTCGTTCCAATTCACATTCCAAGTAATATTCGGCATGCTAATTACATTGCCGGTTGCCAAATTGCATTATCTCTTATAGTTTCCGAGATATGGACTATCGATAATTTACACCTTAGGCTCTGCTTCTAACTTGGGCCCAAATTGTAAAATGGTCTTATCTATTGGCGATTTCGTTCCAATTCACATTCCAAGTAATATTCGGCATGCTAATTACATTGCCGGTTGCCAAATTGCATTATCTCTTATAGTTTCCGAGATATGGACTATCGATAATTTACACCATAGGCTCTGCTTCTAACTTGGGCCCAAATTGTAAAATGGTCTTATCTATTGGCGATTTCGTTCCAATTCACATTCCAAGTAATATTCGGCATGCTAATTACATTGCCGGTTGCCAAATTGCATTATCTCTTATAGTTTCCGAGATATGGACTATCGATAATTTACACCTTAGGCTCTGCTTCTGTCTTGGGCCCAAATTGTAAAATGGTCTTATCTATTGGCGATTTCGTTCCAATTCACATTCCAAGTAATATTCGGCATGCTAATTACATTGCCGGTTGCCAAATTGCATTATCTCTTATAGTTTCCGAGATATGGACTATCGATAATTTACACCTTAGGCTCTGCTTCTAACTTGGGCCCAAATTGTAAAATGGTCTTATTTATTGGCGATTTCGTTCCAATTCACATTCCAAGTAATATTCGGCATGCTAATTACATTGCCGGTTGCCAAATTGCATTATCTCTTATAGTTTCCGAGATATGGACTATCGATAATTTACACCTTAGGCTCTGCTTCTAACTTGGGCCCAAATTGTAAAATGGTCTTATCTATTGGCGATTTCGTTCCAATTCACATTCCAAGTAATATTCGGCATGCTAATTACATTGCCGGTTGCCAAATTTAATTATCTCTTATAGTTTCCGAGATATGGACTATCGATAATTTACACCTTAGGCTCTGCTTCTAACTTGGGCCCAAATTGTAAAATGGTCTTACCTATTGGCGATTTCGTTCCAATTCACATTCCAAGTAATATTCGGCATGCTAGTTACATTGCCGGTTGCCAAATTGCATTATCTCTTATAGTTTCCGAGATATGGACTATCGATAATTTACACCTTAGGCTCTGCTTCTAACTTGGGCCCAAATTGTAAAATGGTCTTATCTATTGGCGATTTCGTTCCAATTCACATTCCAAGTAATATTCGGCATGCTAATTACATTGCCGGTTGCCAAATTGCATTATCTCTTATAGTTTCCGAGATATGGACTATCGATAATTTACACCTTAGGCTCTGCTTCTAACTTGGGCCCAAATTGTAAAATGGTCTTATCTATTGGCGATTTCATTCCAATTCACATTCCAAGTAATATTCGGCATGCTAATTACATTGCCGGTTGCCAAATTGCATTAACTCTTATAGTTTCCGAGATATGGACTATCGATAATTTACACCTTAGGCTCTGCATCTAACTTGGGCCCAAATTGTAAAATGGTCTTATCTATTGGCGATTTCGTTCCAATTCACATTCCAAGTAATATTCGGCATGCTAATTACATTGCCGGTTGCCAAATTGCATTATCTCTTATAGTTTCCGAGATATTTACTATCGATAATTTACACCATAGGCTCTGCTTATAACTTGGGCCCAAATTGTAAAATGGTCTTATCTATTGGCGATTTCGTTCCAATTCACATTCCAAGTAATATTCGGCATGCTAATTACATTGCCGGTTGCCAAATTGCATTATCTCTTATAGTTTCCGAGATATGGACTATCAATAATTTACACCTTAGGCTCTGCTTCTAACTTGGGCCCAAATTGTAAAATGGTCTTATCTATTGGCGATTTCGTTCCAATTCACATTCCAAGTAATATTCGGCATGCTAATTACATTGCCGGTTGCCAAATTGCATTATCTCTTATAGTTTCCGAGATATGGACTATCGATAATTTACACCTTAGGCTCTGCTTCTAACTTGGGCCCAAATCGTAAAATGGTCTTAGCTATTGGCGATTTCGTTCCAATTCACATTCCAAGTAATATTCGGCATGCTAATTACATTGCCGGTTGCCAAATTGCATTATCTCTTATAGTTTCCGAGATATGGACTATCGATAATTTACACCTTAGGCTCTGCTTCTAACTTGGGCCCAAATTGTAAAATGGTCTTATCTATTGGCGATTTCGTTCCAATTCACATTCCAAGTAATATTCGGCATGCTAATTACATTGCCGGTTGCCAAATTGCATTATCTCTTATAGTTTCCGAGATATGGACTATCGATAATTTACACCATAGGCTCTGCTTATAACTTGGGCCCAAATTGTAAAATGGTCTTATCTATTGGCGATTTCGTTCCAATTCACATTCCAAGTAATATTCGGCATGCTAATTACATTGCCGGTTGCCAAATTGCATTATCTCTTATAGTTTCCGAGATATGGACTATCGATAATTTACACCTAAGGCTCTGCTTCTAACTTGGGCCCAAATTGTAAAATGGTCTTATCTATTGGCGATTTCGTTCCAATTCACATTCCAAGTAATATTCGGCATGCTAATTACATTGCCGGTTGCCAAATTGCATTATCTCTTATAGTTTCCGGGATATGGACTATCGATAATTTACACCTTAGGCTCTGCTTCTAACTTGGGCCCAAATTGTAAAATGGTCTTATCTATTGGCGATTTCGTCCCAATTCACATTCCAAGTGATATTCGGCATGCTAATTACATTGCCGGTTGCGAAATTGCATTATATCTTATAGTTTCCGAGATATGGACTATCAATAATTTACACCTTAGGCTCTGCTTCTAACTTGGGCCCAAATTGTAAAATGGTCTTATCTATTGGCGATTTCGTTCCAATTCACATGCCATGTAATATTCGGCATGCTAATTACATTGCCGGTTGCCAAATTGCATTATCTCTTATAGTTTCCGAGATATGGACTATCGATAATTTACACCTTAGGCTCTGCTTCTAACTTGGGCCCAAATTGTAAAATGGTCTTATCTATTGGCGATTTCGTTCCAATTCACATTCTAAGTAATATTCGGCATGCTAATTACATTGCCGGTTGCCAAATTGCATTATCTCTTATAGTTTCCGAGATATGGACTATCGATAATTTACACCTTAGGCTCTGCTTCTAACTTGGGCCCAAATTGTAAAATGGTCTTATCTATTGGCGATTTCGTTCCAATTCACATTCCAAGTAATATTCGGCATGCTAATTACATTGCCGGTTGCCAAATTGCATTATCTCTTATAGTTTCCGAGATATGGACTATCAATAATTTACACCTTAGGCTCTGCTTCTAACTTGGGCCCAAATTGTAAAATGGTCTTATCTATTGGCGATTTCGTTCCAATTCACATTCCAAGTAATATTCGGCATGCTAATTACATTGCCGGTTGCCAAATTGCATTATCTCTTATAGTTTCCGAGATATGGACTATCGATAATTTACACCTTAGGCTCTGCTTCTAACTTGGGCCCAAATTGTAAAATGGCCTTATCTATTGGCGATTTCGTTCCAATTCACATTCCAAGTAATATTCGGCATGCTAATTACATTGCCGGTTGCCAAATTGCATTATCTCTTATAGTTTCCGAGATATGGACTATCGATAATTTACACCTTAGGCTCTGCTTCTAACTTGGGCCCAAATTGTAAAATGGTCTTACCTATTGGCGATTTCGTTCCAATTCACACTCCAAGTAATATTCGGCATGCTAATTACATTGCCGGTTGCGAAATTGCATTATCTCTTATAGTTTCCGAGATATGGACTATCAATAATTTACACCTTAGGCTCTGCTTCTAACTTGGGCCCAAATTGTAAAATGGTCTTATCTATTGGCGATTTCGTTCCAATTCACATTCCAAGTAATATTCGGCATGCTAATTACATTGCCGGTTGCCAAATTGCATTATCTCTTATAGTTTCCGAGATATGGACTCTCGATAATTTACACCTTAGGCTCTGCTTCTAACTTGGGCCCAAATTGTAAAATGGTCTTATCTATTGGCGATTTCGTTCCAATTCACATTCCAAGTAATATTCGGCATGCTAATTACATTGCCGGTTGCCAAATTGCATTATCTCTTATAGTTTCCGAGATATGGACTATCGATAATTTACACCTTAGGCTCTGCTTCTAACTTGGGCCCAAATTGTAAAATGGTCTTATCTATTGGCGATTTCGTCCCAATTCACATTCCAAGTGATATTCGGCATGCTAATTACATTGCCGATTGCGAAATTGCATTATCTCTTATAGTTTCCGAGATATGGACTATCAATAATTTACACCTTAGGCTCTGCTTCTAACTTGGGCCCAAATTGTAAAATGGTCTTATCTATTGGCGATTTCGTTCCAATTCACATTCCAAGTAATATTCGGCATGCTAATTACATTGCCGGTTGCCAAATTGCATTATCTCTTATAGTTTCCGAGATATGGACTATCGATAATTTACACCTTAGGCTCTGCTTCTAACTTGGGCCCAAATTGTAAAATGGTCTTATCTATTGGCGATTTCGTTCCAATTCACATTCCAAGTAATACTCGGCATGCTAATTACATTGCCGGTTGCCAAATTGCATTATCTCTTATAGTTTCCGAGATATGGACTATCGATAATTTACACCTTAGGCTCTGCTTCTAACTTGGGCCCAAATTGTAAAATGGTCTTATCTATTGGCGATTTCGTTCCAATTCACACTCCAAGTAATATTCGGCATGCTAATTACATTGCCGGTTGCGAAATTGCATTATCTCTTATAGTTTCCGAGATATGGACTATCAATAATTTACACCTTAGGCTCTGCTTCTAACTTGGGCCCAAATTGTAAAATGGTCTTATCTATTGGCGATTTCGTTCCAATTCACATTCCAAGTAATATTCGGCATGCTAATTACATTGCCGGTTGCCAAATTGCATTATCTCTTATAGTTTCCGAGATATGGACTATCGATAATTTACACCTTAGCCTCTGCTTCTAACTTGGGCCCAAATTGTAAAATGGTCTTATCTATTGGCGTTTTCGTTCCAATTCACATTCCAAGTAATATTCGGCATGCTAATTACATTGCCGGTTGCCAAATTGCATTATCTCTTATAGTTTCCGAGATATGGACTATCGATAATTTACACCTTAGGCTCTGCTTCTAACTTGGGCCCAAATTGTAAAATGGTCTTCTCTATTGGCGATTTCGTTCCAATTCACATTCCAAGTAATATTCGGCATGCTAATTACATTGCCGGTTGCCAAATTGCATTATCTCTTATTGTTTCCGAGATATGGACTATCGATAATTTACACCTTAGGCTCTGCTTCTAACTTGGGCCCAAATTGTAAAATGGTCTTATCTATTGGCGATTTCGTTCCAATTCACATTCCAAGTAATATTCGGCATGCTAATTACATTGCCTGTTGCCAAATTGCATTATCTCTTATAGTTTCCGAGATATCGACTATCGATAATTTACACCTTAGGCTCTGCTTCTAACTTGGGCCCAAATTGTAAAATGGTCTTGTCTATTGGCGATTTCGTTCGAATTCACATTCCAAGTAATATTCGGCATGCTAATTACATTGCCGGTTGCCAAATTGCATTATCTCTTATAGTTTCCGAGATATGGACTATCGATAATTTACACCTTAGGCTCTGCTTCTAACTTGGGCCCAAATTGTAAAATGGTCTTCTCTATTGGCGATTTCGTTCCAATTCACATTAAAGTAATATTCGGCATGCTAATTACATTGCCGGTTGCCAAATTGCATTATCTCTTATAGTTTCCGAGATATGGACTATCGATAATTTACACCTTAGGCTCTGCTTCTAACTTGGGCCCAAATTGTAAAATGGTCTTCTCTATTGGCGATTTCGTTCCAATTCACATTCCAAGTAATATTCGGCATGCTAATTACATTGCCGGTTGCCAAATTGCATTATCTCTTATAGTTTCCGAGATATGGACTATCGATAATTTACACCTTAGGCTCTGTTTCTAACTTGGGCCCAAATTGTAAAATCGTCTTATCTATTGGCGATTTCGTTCCAATTCGCATTCCAAGTAATATTCGGCATGCTAATTACATTGCCGGTTGCCAAATTGCATTATCTCTTATAGTTTCCGAGATATGGACTATCGGTAATTTACACCTTAGGCTCTGCTTCTAACTTGGGCCCAAATTGTAAAATGGTCTTATCTATTGGCGATTTCGTTCCAATTCACATTCCAAGTAATATCCGGCATGCTAATTACATTGCCGGTTGCCAAATTGAATTATCTCTTATAGTTTCCGAGATATGGACTATCGATAATTTACACCTTAGGCTCTGCTTCTAACTTGGGCCCAAATTGTAAAATGGTCTTACCTATTGGCGATTTCGTTCCAATTCACATTCCAAGTAATATTCGGCATGCTAATTACATTGCCGGTTGCCAAATTGCATTATCTCTTATAGTTTCCGAGATATGGACTATCGATAATTTACACCTAAGGCTCTGCTTCTAACTTGGGCCCAAATTGTAAAATGGTCTTATCTATTGGCGATTTCGTTCCAATTCACATTCCAAGTAATATTCGGCATGCTAATTACATTGCCGGTTGCCAAATTGCATTATCTCTTATAGTTTCCGGGATATGGACTATCGATAATTTACACCTTAGGCTCTGCTTCTAACTTGGGCCCAAATTGTAAAATGGTCTTATCTATTGGCGATTTCGTCCCAATTCACATTCCAAGTGATATTCGGCATGCTAATTACATTGCCGGTTGCGAAATTGCATTATATCTTATAGTTTCCGAGATATGGACTATCAATAATTTACACCTTAGGCTCTGCTTCTAACTTGGGCCCAAATTGTAAAATGGTCTTATCTATTGGCGATTTCGTTCCAATTCACATGCCATGTAATATTCGGCATGCTAATTACATTGCCGGTTGCCAAATTGCATTATCTCTTATAGTTTCCGAGATATGGACTATCGATAATTTACACCTTAGGCTCTGCTTCTAACTTGGGCCCAAATTGTAAAATGGTCTTATCTATTGGCGATTTCGTTCCAATTCACATTCTAAGTAATATTCGGCATGCTAATTACATTGCCGGTTGCCAAATTGCATTATCTCTTATAGTTTCCGAGATATGGACTATCGATAATTTACACCTTAGGCTCTGCTTCTAACTTGGGCCCAAATTGTAAAATGGTCTTATCTATTGGCGATTTCGTTCCAATTCACATTCCAAGTAATATTCGGCATGCTAATTACATTGCCGGTTGCCAAATTGCATTATCTCTTATAGTTTCCGAGATATGGACTATCAATAATTTACACCTTAGGCTCTGCTTCTAACTTGGGCCCAAATTGTAAAATGGTCTTATCTATTGGCGATTTCGTTCCAATTCACATTCCAAGTAATATTCGGCATGCTAATTACATTGCCGGTTGCCAAATTGCATTATCTCTTATAGTTTCCGAGATATGGACTATCGATAATTTACACCTTAGGCTCTGCTTCTAACTTGGGCCCAAATTGTAAAATGGCCTTATCTATTGGCGATTTCGTTCCAATTCACATTCCAAGTAATATTCGGCATGCTAATTACATTGCCGGTTGCCAAATTGCATTATCTCTTATAGTTTCCGAGATATGGACTATCGATAATTTACACCTTAGGCTCTGCTTCTAACTTGGGCCCAAATTGTAAAATGGTCTTATCTATTGGCGATTTCGTTCCAATTCACACTCCAAGTAATATTCGGCATGCTAATTACATTGCCGGTTGCCAAATTGCATTATCTCTTATAGTTTCCGAGATATGGACTATCGATAATTTACACCTTAGGCTCTGCTTCTAACTTGGGCCCAAATTGTAAAATGGTCTTATCTATTGGCGATTTCGTCCCAATTCACATTCCAAGTGATATTCGGCATGCTAATTACATTGCCGATTGCGAAATTGCATTATCTCTTATAGTTTCCGAGATATGGACTATCAATAATTTACACCTTAGGCTCTGCTTCTAACTTGGGCCCAAATTGTAAAATGGTCTTATCTATTGGCGATTTCGTTCCAATTCACATTCCAAGTAATATTCGGCATGCTAATTACATTGCTGGTTGCCAAATTGCATTATCTCTTATAGTTTCCGAGATATGGACTATCGATAATTTACACCTTAGGCTCTGCTTCTAACTTGGGCCCAAATTGTAAAATGGTCTTATCTATTGGCGATTTCGTTCCAATTCACATTCCAAGTAATACTCGGCATGCTAATTACATTGCCGGTTGCCAAATTGCATTATCTCTTATAGTTTCCGAGATATGGACTATCGATAATTTACACCTTAGGCTCTGCTTCTAACTTGGGCCCAAATTGTAAAATGGTCTTATCTATTGGCGATTTCGTTCCAATTCACATTCCAAGTAACACTCGGCATGCTAATTACATTGCCGGTTGCCAAATTGCATTATCTCTTATAGTTTCCGAGATATGGACTATCGATAATTTACACCTTAGGCTCTGCTTCTAACTTGGGCCCAAATTGTAAAATGGTCTTATCTATTGGCGATTTCGTTCCAATTCACACTCCAAGTAATATTCGGCATGCTAATTACATTGCCGGTTGCGAAATTGCATTATCTCTTATAGTTTCCGAGATATGGACTATCGATAATTTACACCTTAGGCTCTGCTTCTAACTTGGGCCCAAATTGTAAAATGGTCTTATCTATTGGCGATTTCGTTCCAATTCACATTCCAAGTAACACTCGGCATGCTAATTACATTGCCGGTTGCCAAATTGCATTATCTCTTATAGTTTCCGAGATATGGACTATCGATAATTTACACCTTAGGCTCTGCTTCTAACTTGGGCCCAAATTGTAAAATGGTCTTATCTATTGGCGATTTCGTTCCAATTCACATTCCAAGTAATATTCGGCATGCTAATTACATTGCCGGTTGCCAAATTGCGTTATCTCTTATAGTTTCCGAGATATGGACTATCGATAATTTACACCTTAGGCTCTGCTTCTAACTTGGGCCCAAATTGTAGAATGGCCTTATCTATTGGCGATTTCGTTCCAATTCACATTCCAAGTAATATTCGGCATGCTAATTACATTGCCGGTTGCCAAATTGCATTATCTCTTATAGTTTCCGAGATATGGACTATCGATAATTTACACCTTAGGCTCTGCTTCTAACTTGGGCCCAAATTGTAAAATGGTCTTATCTATTGGCGATTTCGTTCCAATTCACACTCCAAGTAATATTCGGCATGCTAATTACATTGCCGGTTGCCAAATTGCATTATCTCTTATAGTTTCCGAGATATGGACTATCGATAATTTACACCTTAGGCTCTGCTTCTAACTTGGGCCCAAATTGTAAAATGGTCTTATCTATTGGCGATTTCGTCCCAATTCACATTCCAAGTGATATTCGGCATGCTAATTACATTGCCGATTGCGAAATTGCATTATCTCTTATAGTTTCCGAGATATGGACTATCAATAATTTACACCTTAGGCTCTGCTTCTAACTTGGGCCCAAATTGTAAAATGGTCTTATCTATTGGCGATTTCGTTCCAATTCACATTCCAAGTAATATTCGGCATGCTAATTACATTGCCGGTTGCCAAATTGCATTATCTCTTATAGTTTCCGAGATATGGACTATCGATAATTTACACCTTAGGCTCTGCTTCTAACTTGGGCCCAAATTGTAAAATGGTCTTATCTATTGGCGATTTCGTTCCAATTCACATTCCAAGTAATACTCGGCATGCTAATTACATTGCCGGTTGCCAAATTGCATTATCTCTTATAGTTTCCGAGATATGGACTATCGATAATTTACACCTTAGGCTCTGCTTCTAACTTGGGCCCAAATTGTAAAATGGTCTTATCTATTGGCGATTTCGTTCCAATTCACATTCCAAGTAACACTCGGCATGCTAATTACATTGCCGGTTGCCAAATTGCATTATCTCTTATAGTTTCCGAGATATGGACTATCGATAATTTACACCTTAGGCTCTGCTTCTAACTTGGGCCCAAATTGTAAAATGGTCTTATCTATTGGCGATTTCGTTCCAATTCACACTCCAAGTAATATTCGGCATGCTAATTACATTGCCGGTTGCGAAATTGCATTATCTCTTATAGTTTCCGAGATATGGACTATCAATAATTTACACCTTAGGCTCTGCTTCTAACTTGGGCCCAAATTGTAAAATGGTCTTATCTATTGGCGATTTCGTTCCAATTCACATTCCAAGTAATATTCGGCATGCTAATTACATTGCCGGTTGCCAAATTGCATTATCTCTTATAGTTTCCGAGATATGGACTATCGATAATTTACACCTTAGCCTCTGCTTCTAACTTGGGCCCAAATTGTAAAATGGTCTTATCTATTGGCGTTTTCGTTCCAATTCACATTCCAAGTAATATTCGGCATGCTAATTACATTGCCGGTTGCCAAATTGCATTATCTCTTATAGTTTCCGAGATATGGACTATCGATAATTTACACCTTAGGCTCTGCTTCTAACTTGGGCCCAAATTGTAAAATGGTCTTCTCTATTGGCGATTTCGTTCCAATTCACATTCCAAGTAATATTCGGCATGCTAATTACATTGCCGGTTGCCAAATTGCATTATCTCTTATTGTTTCCGAGATATGGACTATCGATAATTTACACCTTAGGCTCTGCTTCTAACTTGGGCCCAAATTGTAAAATGGTCTTATCTATTGGCGATTTCGTTCCAATTCACATTCCAAGTAATATTCGGCATGCTAATTACATTGCCTGTTGCCAAATTGCATTATCTCTTATAGTTTCCGAGATATCGACTATCGATAATTTACACCTTAGGCTCTGCTTCTAACTTGGGCCCAAATTGTAAAATGGTCTTCTCTATTGGCGATTTCGTTCGAATTCACATTCCAAGTAATATTCGGCATGCTAATTACATTGCCGGTTGTCAAATTGCATTATCTCTTATAGTTTCCGAGATATGGACTATCGATAATTTACACCTTAGGCTCTGCTTCTAACTTGGGCCCAAATTGTAAAATGGTCTTCTCTATTGGCGATTTCGTTCCAATTCACATTAAAGTAATATTCGGCATGCTAATTACATTGCCGGTTGCCAAATTGCATTATCTCTTATAGTTTCCGAGATATGGACTATCGATAATTTACACCTTAGGCTCTGCTTCTAACTTGGGCCCAAATTGTAAAATGGTCTTCTCTATTGGCGATTTCGTTCCAATTCACATTCCAAGTAATATTCGGCATGCTAATTACATTGCCGGTTGCCAAATTGCATTATCTCTTATAGTTTCCGAGATATGGACTATCGATAATTTACACCTTAGGCTCTGTTTCTAACTTGGGCCCAAATTGTAAAATCGTCTTATCTATTGGCGATTTCGTTCCAATTCGCATTCCAAGTAATATTCGGCATGCTAATTACATTGCCGGTTGCCAAATTGCATTATCTCTTATAGTTTCCGAGATATGGACTATCGGTAATTTACACCTTAGGCTCTGCTTCTAACTTGGGCCCAAATTGTAAAATGGTCTTATCTATTGGCGATTTCGTTCCAATTCACATTCCAAGTAATATCCGGCATGCTAATTACATTGCCGGTTGCCAAATTGAATTATCTCTTATAGTTTCCGAGATATGGACTATCGATAATTTACACCTTAGGCTCTGCTTCTAACTTGGGCCCAAATTGTAAAATGGTCTTACCTATTGGCGATTTCGTTCCAATTCACATTCCAAGTAATATTCGGCATGCTAATTACATTGCCGGTTGCCAAATTGCATTATCTCTTATAGTTTCCGAGATATGGACTATCGATAATTTACACCTTAGGCTCTGCTTCTAACTTGGGCCCAAATTGTAAAATGGTCTTATCTATTGGCGATTTCGTTCCAATTCACATTCCAAGTAATATTCGGCATGCTAATTACATTGCCGGTTGCCAAATTGCATTATCTCTTATAGTTTCCGAGATATGGACTATCGATAATTTACATCTTAGGCTCTGCTTCTAACTTGGGCCCAAATTGTAAAATCGTCTTATCTATTGGCGATTTCGTTCCAATTCACATTCCAAGTAATATTCGGCATGCTAATTACATTGCCGGTTGCCAAATTGCATTATCTCTTATAGTTTCCGAGATATGGACTATCGATAATTTACACCTTAGGCTCTGCTTCTAACTTGGGCCCAAATTGTAAAATGGTCTTATCCATTGGCGATTTCGTTCCAATTCAAATTCCAAGTAATATCCGGCATGCTAATTACATTGCCGGTTGCCAAATTGAATTATCTCTTATAGTTTCCGAGATATGGACTATCGATAATTTACATCTTAGGCTCTGCTTCTAACTTGGGCCCAAATTGTAAAATGGTCTTATCTATTGGCGATTTCGTTCCAATTCACATTCCAAGTAATATTCGGCATGCTAATTACATTGCCGGTTGCCAAATTGCATTATCTCTTATAGTTTCCGAGATATGGACTATCGATAATTTACACCTTAGGCTCTGCTTCTAACTTGGGCCCAAATTGTAAAATGGTCTTATCTATTGGCGATTTCGTTCCAATTCACATTCCAAGTAATATTCGGCATGCTAATTACATTGCCGGTTGCCAAATTGCATTATCTCTTATAGTTTCCGAGATATGGACTATCGATAATTTACACCTTAGGCTCTGCTTCTAACTTGGGCCCAAATTGTAAAATGGTCTTATCTATTGGCGATTTCGTTCCAATTCACATTCCAAGTAATATTCGGCATGCTAATTACATTGCCGGTTGCCAAATTGCATTATCTCTTATAGTTTCCGAGATATGGACTATCGATAATTTACACCTTAGGCTCTGCTTCTAACTTGGGCCCAAATTGTAAAATGGTCTTCTCTATTGGCGATTTCGTTCCAATTCACATTCCAAGTAATATTCGGCATGCTAATTACATTGCCGGGTCCAAATTGCATTATCTCTTATAGTTTCCGAGATATGGACTATCGATAATTTACACCTTAGGCTCTGCTTCTAACTTGGGCCCAAATTGTAAAATGGTCTTCTCTATAGGCGATTTCGTTCCAATTCACATTCCAAGTAATATTCGGCATGCTAATTACATTGCCGGTTGCCAAATTGCATTATCTCTTATAGTTTCCGAGATATGGACTATCGATAATTTACACCTTAGGCTCTGCTTCTAACTTGGGCCCAAATTGTAAAATGGTCTTCTCTATTGGCGATTTCGTTCCAATTCACATTCCAAGTAATATTCAACATGCTAATTACATTGCCGGTTGCCAAATTGCATTATCTCTTATAGTTTCCGAGATATGGACTATCGATAATTTACACCTTAGGCTCTGCTTCTAACTTGGGCCCAAATTGTAAAATCGTCTTATCTATTGGCGATTTCGTTCCAATTCACATTCCAAGTAATATTCGGCATGCTAATTACATTGCCGGTTGCCAAATTGCATTATCTCTTATAGTTTCCGAGATATGGACTATCGGTAATTTACACCTTAGGCTCTGCTTCTAACTTGGGCCCAAATTGTAAAATGGTCTTATCTATTGGCGATTTCGTTCCAATTCACATTCCAAGTAATATCCGGCATGCTAATTACATTGCCGGTTGCCAAATTGAATTATCTCTTATAGTTTCCGAGATATGGACTATCGATAATTTACACCTTAGGCTCTGTTTCTAACTTGGGCCCAAATTGTAAAATGGTCTTATCTATTGGCGATTTCGTTCCAATTCACATTCCAAGTAATATTCAACATGCTAATTACATTGCCGGTTGCCAAATTGCATTATCTCTTATAGTTTCCGAGATATGGACTATCGATAATTTACACCTTAGGCTCTGCTTCTAACTTGGGCCCAAATTGTAAAATGGTCTTATCTATTGGCGATTTCGTTCCAATTCACATTCCAAGTAATATCCGGCATGCTAATTACATTGCCAGTTGCCAAATTGAATTATCTCTTATAGTTTCCGAGATATGGACTATCGATAATTTACACCTTAGGCTCTGCTTCTAACTTGGGCCCAAATTGTAAAATCGTCTTATCTATTGGCGATTTCGTTCCAATTCACATTCCAAGTAATATTCAACATGCTAATTACATTGCCGGTTGCCAAATTGCATTATCTCTTATAGTTTCCGAGATATGGACTATCGATAATTTACACCTTAGGCTCTGCTTCTAACTTGGGCCCAAATTGTAAAATGGTCTTATCTATTGGCGATTTCGTTCCAATTCACATTCCAAGTAATATTCGGCATGCTAATTACATTGCCGGTTGCCAAATTGCATTATCTCTTATAGTTTCCGAGATATGGACTATCGATAATTTACACCTTAGGCTCTGCTTCTAACTTGGGCCCAAATTGTAAAATGGTCTTATCCATTGGCGATTTCGTTCCAATTCAAATTCCAAGTAATATCCGGCATGCTAATTACATTGCCGGTTGCCAAATTGAATTATCTCTTATAGTTTCCGAGATATGGACTATCGATAATTTACATCTTAGGCTCTGCTTCTAACTTGGGCCCAAATTGTAAAATGGTCTTATCTATTGGCGATTTCGTTCCAATTCACATTCCAAGTAATATTCGGCATGCTAATTACATTGCCGGTTGCCAAATTGCATTATCTCTTATAGTTTCCGAGATATGGACTATCGATAATTTACACCTTAGGCTCTGCTTCTAACTTGGGCCCAAATTGTAAAATGGTCTTATCTATTGGCGATTTCGTTCCAATTCACATTCCAAGTAATATTCGGCATGCTAATTACATTGCCGGTTGCCAAATTGCATTATCTCTTATAGTTTCCGAGATATGGACTATCGATAATTTACACCTTAGGCTCTGCTTCTAACTTGGGCCCAAATTGTAAAATGGTCTTATCTATTGGCGATTTCGTTCCAATTCACATTCCAAGTAATATTCGGCATGCTAATTACATTGCCGGTTGCCAAATTGCATTATCTCTTATAGCTTCCGAGATATGGACTATCGATAATTTACACCTTAGGCTCTGCTTCTAACTTGGGCCCAAATTGTAAAATGGTCTTCTCTATTGGCGATTTCGTTCCAATTCACATTCCAAGTAATATTCGGCATGCTAATTACATTGCCGGGTCCAAATTGCATTATCTCTTATAGTTTCCGAGATATGGACTATCGATAATTTACACCTTAGGCTCTGCTTCTAACTTGGGCCCAAATTGTAAAATGGTCTTCTCTATAGGCGATTTCGTTCCAATTCACATTCCAAGTAATATTCGGCATGCTAATTACATTGCCGGTTGCCAAATTGCATTATCTCTTATAGTTTCCGAGATATGGACTATCGATAATTTACACCTTAGGCTCTGCTTCTAACTTGGGCCCAAATTGTAAAATGGTCTTCTCTATTGGCGATTTCGTTCCAATTCACATTCCAAGTAATATTCAACATGCTAATTACATTGCCGGTTGCCAAATTGCATTATCTCTTATAGTTTCCGAGATATGGACTATCGATAATTTACACCTTAGGCTCTGCTTCTAACTTGGGCCCAAATTGTAAAATCGTCTTATCTATTGGCGATTTCGTTCCAATTCACATTCCAAGTAATATTCGGCATGCTAATTACATTGCCGGTTGCCAAATTGCATTATCTCTTATAGTTTCCGAGATATGGACTATCGGTAATTTACACCTTAGGCTCTGCTTCTAACTTGGGCCCAAATTGTAAAATGGTCTTATCTATTGGCGATTTCGTTCCAATTCACATTCCAAGTAATATCCGGCATGCTAATTACATTGCCGGTTGCCAAATTGAATTATCTCTTATAGTTTCCGAGATATGGACTATCGATAATTTACACCTTAGGCTCTGTTTCTAACTTGGGCCCAAATTGTAAAATGGTCTTATCTATTGGCGATTTCGTTCCAATTCACATTCTAAGTAATATTCAACATGCTAATTACATTGCCGGTTGCCAAATTGCATTATCTCTTATAGTTTCCGAGATATGGACTATCGATAATTTACACCTTAGGCTCTGCTTCTAACTTGGGCCCAAATTGTAAAATGGTCTTATCTATTGGCGATTTCGTTCCAATTCACATTCCAAGTAATATCCGGCATGCTAATTACATTGCCAGTTGCCAAATTGAATTATCTCTTATAGTTTCCGAGATATGGACTATCGATAATTTACACCTTAGGCTCTGCTTCTAACTTGGGCCCAAATTGTAAAATCGTCTTAACTATTGGCGATTTCGTTCCAATTCACATTCCAAGTAATATTCAACATGCTAATTACATTGCCGGTTGCCAAATTGCATTATCTCTTATAGTTTCCGAGATATGGACTATCGATAATTTACACCTTAGGCTCTGCTTCTAACTTGGGCCCAAATTGTAAAATGGTCTTATCTATTGGCGATTTCGTTCCAATTCACATTCCAAGTAATATTCGGCATGCTAATTACATTGCCGGTTGCCAAATTGCATTATCTCTTATAGGTTCCGAGATATGGACTATCGATAATTTACATCTTAGGCTCTGCTTCTAACTTGGGCCCAAATTGTAAAATCGTCTTATCTATTGGCGATTTCGTTCCAATTCACATTCCAAGTAATATTCGGCATGCTAATTACATTGCCGGTTGCCAAATTGCATTATATCTTATAGTTTCCGAGATATGGACTATCGATAATTTACACCTTGGGCTCTGCTTCTAACTTGGGCCCAAATTGTAAAATGGTCTTATCCATTGGCGATTTCGTTCCAATTCACATTCCAAGTAATATCCGGCATGCTAATTACATTGCCGGTTGCCAAATTGAATTATCTCTTATAGTTTCCGAGATATGGACTATCGATAATTTACATCTTAGGCTCTGCTTCTAACTTGGGCCCAAATTGTAAAATGGTCTTATCTATTGGCGATTTCGTTCCAATTCACATTCCAAGTAATATTCGGCATGCTAATTACATTGCCGGTTGCCAAATTGCATTATCTCTTATAGTTTCCGAGACATGGACTATCGATAATTTACACCTTAGGCTCTGCTTCTAACTTGGGCCCAAATTGTAAAATGGTCTTATCTATTGGCGATTTCCTCCCAATTCACATTCCAAGTGATATTCGGCATGCTAATTACATTGCCGGTTGCGAAATTGCATTATCTCTTATAGTTTCCGAGATATGGACTATCGATAATTTACACCTTAGGCTCTGCTTCTAACTTGGGCCCAAATTGTAAAATGGTCTTATCTATTGGCGATTTCGTTCCAATTCACATTCCAAGTAATATTCGGCATGCTAATTACATTGCCGGTTGCCAAATTGCATCATCTCTTATAGTTTCCGAGATATGGACTATCGATAATTTACATCTTAGGCTCTGCTTCTAACTTGGGCCCAAATTGTAAAATGGTCTTATCTATTGGCGATTTCGTTCCAATTCACATTCCAAGTCATATTCGGCATGCTAATTACATTGCCGGATGCCAAATTGCATTATCTCTTATAGTTTCCGAGATATGGACTATCGATAATTTACACCTTAGGCTCTGCTTCTAACTTGGGCCCAAATTGTAAAATGGTCTTATCTATTGGCGTTTTCGTTCCAATTCACATTCCAAGTAATATTCGGCATGCTAATTACATTGCCGGTTGCCAAATTGCATTATCTCTTATAGTTTCCGAGATATGGACTATCGATAATTTACACCTTAGGCTCTGCTTCTAACTTGGGCCCAAATTGTAAAATGGTCTTCTCTATTGGCGATTTCGTTCCAATTCACATTCCAAGTAATATTCGGCATGCTAATTACATTGCCGGTTGCCAAATTGCATTATCTCTTATAGTTTCCGAGATATGGACTATCGATAATTTACACCTTAGGCTCTGCTTCTAACTTGGGCCCAAATTGTAAAATGGTCTTATCTATTGGCGTTTTCGTTCCAATTCACATTCCAAGTAATATTCGGCATGCTAATTACATTGCCGGTTGCCAAATTGCATTATTTCTTATAGTTTCCGAGATATGGACTATCGATAATTTACACCTTAGGCTCTGCTTCTAACTTGGGCCCAAATTGTAAAATGGTCTTCTCTATTGTCGATTTCGTTCCAATTCACATTCCAAGTAATATTCGGCATGCTAATTACATTGCCGGTTGCCAAATTACATTATCTCTTATAGTTTCCGAGATATGGACTATCGATAATTTACACCTTAGGCTCTGCTTCTAACTTGGGCCCAAATTGTAAAATGGTCTTATCTATTGGCGATTTCGTTCCAATTCACATTCCAAGTAATATTCGGCATGCTAATTACATTGCCGGTTGCCAAATTGCATTATCCCTTATAGTTTCCGATATATGGACTATCGATAATTTACACCTTAGGCTCTGCTTCTAACTTGGGCCCAAATTGTAAAATGGTCTTCTCTATTGGCGATTTCGTTCCAATTCACATTCCAAGTAATATTCGGCATGCTAATTACATTGCCGGTTGCCAAATTGCATTATCTCTTATAGTTTCCGAGATATGTACTATCGATAATTTACACCTTAGGCCCTGCTTCTAACTTGGGCCCAAATTGTAAAATGGTCTTCTCTATTGGCGATTTCGTTCCAATTCACATTCCAAGTAATATTCGGCATGCTAATTACATTGCCGGTTGCCAAATTGCATTATCTCTTATAGTTTCCGAGATATGGACTATCGATAATTTACACCTTAGGCTCTGCTTCTAACTTGGGCCCAAATTGTAAAATCGTCTTATCTATTGGCGATATCGTTCCAATTCACATTCCAAGTAATATTCGGCATGCTAATTACATTGCCGGTTGCCAAATTGCATTATCTCTTACAGTTTCCGAGATATGGACTATCGGTAATTTACACCTTAGGCTCTGCTTCTAACTTGGGCCCAAATTGTAAAATGGTCTTATCTATTGGCGATTTCGTTCCAATTCACATTCCAAGTAATATCCGGCATGCTAATTACATTGCCGGTTGCCAAATTGAATTATCTCTTATAGTTTCCGAGATATGGACTATCGATAATTTACACCTTAGGCTCTGCTTCTAACTTGGGCCCAAATGGTAAAATGGTCTTCTCTATTGGCGATTTCATTCCAATTCACATTCCAAGTAATATTCGGCATGCTAATTACATTGCCGGTTGCCAAATTGCATTATCTCTTATTGTTTCCGAGATATGGACTATCGATAATTTACACCTTAGGCTCTGCTTCTAACTTGGGCCCAAATTGTAAAATGGTCTTATCTATTGGCGATTTCGTTCCAATTCACATTCCAAGTAATATTCGGCATGCTAATTACATTGCCGGTTGCCAAATTGCATTATCTCTTATAGTTTCCGAGATATCGACTATCGATAATTTACACCTTAGGCTCTGCTTCTAACTTGGGCCCAAATTGTAAAATGGTCTTCTCTATTGGCGATTTCGTTCGAATTCACATTCCAAGTAATATTCGGCATGCTAATTACATTGCCGGTTGCCAAATTGCATTATCTCTTATAGTTTCCGAGATATGGACTATCGATAATTTACACCTTAGGCTCTGCTTCTAACTTGGGCCCAAATTGTAAAATGGTCTTCTCTATTGGCGATTTCGTTCCAATTCACATTAAAGTAATATTCGGCATGCTAATTACATTGCCGGTTGCCAAATTGCATTATCTCTTATAGTTTCCGAGATATGGACTATCGATAATTTACACCTTAGGCTCTGCTCCTAACTTGGGCCCAAATTGTAAAATGGTCTTATCTATTGGCGATTTCGTTCCAATTTACATTCCAAGTAATATTCGGCATGCTAATTACATTGCCGGTTGCCAAATTGCATTATCTCTTATAGTTTCCGAGATATGGACTATCGATAATTTACACCTTAGGCTCTGCTTCTAACTTGGGCCCAAATTGTAAAATGGTCTTATCTATTGGCGATTTCGTTCCAATTCACATTCCAAGTAATATTCGGCATGCTAATTACATTGCGGGTTGCCAAATTGCATTAACTCTTATAGTTTCCGAGATATGGACTATCGATAATTTACACCTTAGGCTCTGCATCTAACTTGGGCCCAAATTGTAAAATGGTCTTATCTATTGGCGATTTCGTTCCAATTCACATTCCAAGTAATATTCGGAATGCTAATTACATTGCCGGTTGCCAAATTGCATTATCTCTTATAGTTTCCGAGATATTTACTATCGATAATTTACACCATAGGCTCTGCTTATAACTTGGGCCCAAATTGTAAAATGGTCTTATCTATTGGCGATTTCGTTCCAATTCACATTCCAAGTAATATTCGGCATGCTAATTACATTGCCGGTTGCCAAATTGCATTATCTCTTATAGTTTCCGAGATATGGACTATCAATAATTTACACCTTTGGCTCTGCTTCTAACTTGGGCCCAAATTGTAAAATGGTCTTATCTATTGGCGATTTCGTTCCAATTCACATTCCAAGTAATATTCGGCATGCTAATTACATTGCCGGTTTCCAAATTGCATTATCTCTTATAGTTTCCGAGATATGGACTATCGATAATTTACACCTTAGGCTCTGCTTCTAACTTGGGCCCAAATCGTAAAATGGTCTTAGCTATTGGCGATTTCGTTCCAATTCACATTCCAAGTAATATTCGGCATGCTAATTACATTGCCGGTTGCCAAATTGCATTATCTCTTATAGTTTCCGAGATATGGACTATCGATAATTTACACCTTAGGCTCTGCTTCTAACTTGGGCCCAAATTGTAAAATGGTCTTATCTATTGGCGATTTCGTTCCAATTCACATTCCAAGTAATATTCGGCATGCTAATTACATTGCCGGTTGCCATATTGCATTAACTCTTATAGTTTCCGAGATATGGACTATCGATAATTTACACCTTAGGCTCTGCTTCTAACTTGGGCCCAAATTATAAAATGGTCTTATCTATTGGCGATTTCGTTCCAATTCACATTCCAAGAAATATTCGGCATGCTAATTACATTGCCGGTTGCCAAATTGCATTATCTCTTATAGTTTCCGAGATATGGACTATCGATAATTTACACCATAGGCTCTGCTTATAACTTGGGCCCAAATTGTAAAATGGTCTTATCTATTGGCGATTTCGTTCCAATTCACATTCCAAGTAATATTCGGCATGCTAATTACATTGCCGGTTGCCAAATTGCATTATCTCTTATAGTTTCCGAGATATGGACTATCGATAATTTACACCTAAGGCTCTGCTTCTAACTTGGGCCCAAATTGTAAAATGGTCTTATCTATTGGCGATTTCGTTCCAATTCACATTCCAAGTAATATTCGGCATGCTAATTACATTGCCGGTTGCCAAATTGCATTATCTCTTATAGTTTCCGGGATATGGACTATCGATAATTTACACCTTAGGCTCTGCTTCTAACTTGGGCCCAAATTGTAAAATGGTCTTATCTATTGGCGATTTCGTCCCAATTCACATTCCAAGTGATATTCGGCATGCTAATTACATTGCCGGTTGCGAAATTGCATTATATCTTATAGTTTCCGAGATATGGACTATCAATAATTTACACCTTAGGCTCTGCTTCTAACTTGGGCCCAAATTGTAAAATGGTCTTATCTATTGGCGATTTCGTTCCAATTCACATTCCATGTAATATTCGGCATGCTAATTACATTGCCGGTTGCCAAATTGCATTATCTCTTATAGTTTCCGAGATATGGACTATCGATAATTTACACCTTAGGCTCTGCTTCTAACTTGGGCCCAAATTGTAAAATGGTCTTATCTATTGGCGATTTCGTTCCAATTCACATTCTAAGTAATATTCGGCATGCTAATTACATTGCCGGTTGCCAAATTGCATTATCTCTTATAGTTTCCGAGATATGGACTATCGATAATTTACACCTTAGGCTCTGCTTCCAACTTGGGCCCAAATTGTAAAATGGTCTTATCTATTGGCGATTTCGTTCCAATTCACATTCCAAGTAATATTCGGCATGCTAATTACATTGCCGGTTGCCAAATTGCATTATCTCTTATAGTTTCCGAGATATGGACTATCAATAATTTACACCTTAGGCTCTGCTTCTAACTTGGGCCCAAATTGTAAAATGGTCTTATCTATTAGCGATTTCGTTCCAATTCACATTCCAAGTAATATTCGGCATGCTAATTACATTGCCGGTTGCCAAATTGCATTATCTCTTATAGTTTCCGAGATATGGACTATCAATAATTTACACCTTAGGCTCTGCTTCTAACTTGGGCCCAAATTGTAAAATGGTCTTATCTATTAGCGATTTCGTTCCAATTCACATTCCAAGTAATATTCGGCATGCTAATTACATTGCCGGTTGCCAAATTGCATTATCTCTTATAGTTTCCGAGATATGGACTATCGATAATTTACACCTTAGGCTCTGCTTCCAACTTGGGCCCAAATTGTAAAATGGTCTTATCTATTGGCGATTTCGTTCCAATTCACATTCCAAGTAATATTCGGCATGCTAATTACATTGCCGGTTGCCAAATTGCATTATCTCTTATAGTTTCCGAGATATGGACTATCAATAATTTACACCTTAGGCTCTGCTTCTAACTTGGGCCCAAATTGTAAAATGGTCTTATCTATTAGCGATTTCGTTCCAATTCACATTCCAAGTAATATTCGGCATGCTAAT
Source organism: Rhynchophorus ferrugineus (assembly GCF_030347505.1). Taxonomy (NCBI): domain Eukaryota; kingdom Metazoa; phylum Arthropoda; class Insecta; order Coleoptera; family Curculionidae; genus Rhynchophorus; species Rhynchophorus ferrugineus. Next base: position 79,440 of record NW_027472835.1, read on the forward strand.
TACATTGCCGGTTGCCAAATTGCATTATCTCTTATAGTTTCCGAGATATGGACTATCGATAATTTACACCTTAGGCTCTGCTTCTAACTTGGGCCCAAATTGTAAAATGGTCTTCTCTATAGGCGATTTCGTTCCAATTCACATTCCAAGTAATATTCGGCATGCTAATTACATTGCCGGTTGCCAAATTGCATTATCTCTTATAGTTTCCGAGATATGGACTATCGATAATTTACACCTTAGGCTCTGCTTCTAACTTGGGCCCAAATTGTAAAATGGTCTTCTCTATTGGCGATTTCGTTCCAATTCACATTCCAAGTAATATTCAACATGCTAATTACATTGCCGGTTGCCAAATTGCATTATCTCTTATAGTTTCCGAGATATGGACTATCGATAATTTACACCTTAGGCTCTGCTTCTAACTTGGGCCCAAATTGTAAAATCGTCTTATCTATTGGCGATTTCGTTCCAATTCACATTCCAAGTAATATTCGGCATGCTAATTACATTGCCGGTTGCCAAATTGCATTATCTCTTATAGTTTCCGAGATATGGACTATCGGTAATTTACACCTTAGGCTCTGCTTCTAACTTGGGCCCAAATTGTAAAATGGTCTTATCCATTGGCGATTTCGTTCCAATTCACATTCCAAGTAATATCCGGCATGCTAATTACATTGCCGGTTGCCAAATTGAATTATCTCTTATAGTTTCCGAGATATGGACTATCGATAATTTACATCTTAGGCTCTGCTTCTAACTTGGGCCCAAATTGTAAAATGGTCTTATCTATTGGCGATTTCGTTCCAATTCACATTCCAAGTAATATTCGGCATGCTAATTACATTGCCGGTTGCCAAATTGCATTATCTCTTATAGTTTCCGAGACATGGACTATCGATAATTTACACCTTAGGCTCTGCTTCTAACTTGGGCCCAAATTGTAAAATGGTCTTATCTATTGGCGATTTCGTCCCAATTCACATTCCAAGTGATATTCGGCATGCTAATTACATTGCCGGTTGCGAAATTGCATTATCTCTTATAGTTTCCGAGATATGGACTATCAATAATTTACACCTTAGGCTCTGCTTCTAACTTGGGCCCAAATTGTAAAATGGTCTTATCTATTGGCGATTTCGTTCCAATTCACATTCCAAGTAATATTCGGCATGCTAATTACATTGCCGGTTGCCAAATTGCATTATCTCTTATAGTTTCCGAGATATGGACTATCGATAATTTACACCTTAGGCTCTGCTTCTAACTTGGGCCCAAATTGTAAAATGGTCTTATCTATTGGCGATTTCGTTCCAATTCACATTCCAAGTAATATTCGGCATGCTAATTACATTGCCGGATGCCAAATTGCATTATCTCTTATAGTTTCCGAGATATGGACTATCGATAATTTACACCTTAGGCTCTGCTTCTAACTTGGGCCCAAATTGTAAAATGGTCTTATCTATTGGCGTTTTCGTTCCAATTCACATTCCAAGTAATATTCGGCATGCTAATTACATTGCCGGTTGCCAAATTGCATTATCTCTTATAGTTTCCGAGATATGGACTATCGATAATTTACACCTTAGGCTCTGTTTCTAACTTCGGCCCAAATTGTAAAATGGTCTTCTCTATTGGCGATTTCGTTCCAATTCACATTCCAAGTAATATTCGGCATGCTAATTACATTGCCGGTTGCCAAATTGCATTATCTCTTATAGTTTCCGAGATATGGACTATCGATAATTTACACCTTAGGCTCTGCTTCTAACTTGGGCCCAAATTGTAAAATGGTCTTATCTATTGGCGTTTTCGTTCCAATTCACATTCCAAGTAATATTCGGCATGCTAATTACATTGCCGGTTGCCAAATTGCATTATTTCTTATAGTTTCCGAGATATGGACTATCGATAATTTACACCTTAGGCTCTGCTTCTAACTTGGGCCCAAATTGTAAAATGGTCTTCTCTATTGTCGATTTCGTTCCAATTCACATTCCAAGTAATATTCGGCATGCTAATTACATTGCCGGTTGCCAAATTACATTATCTCTTATAGTTTCCGAGATATGGACTATCGATAATTTACACCTTAGGCTCTGCTTCTAACTTGGGCCCAAATTGTAAAATGGTCTTCTCTATTGTCGATTTCGTTCCAATTCACATTCCAAGTAATATTCGGCATGCTAATTACATTGCCGGTTGCCAAATTACATTATCTCTTATAGTTTCCGAGATATGGACTATCGATAATTTACACCTTAGGCTCTGCTTCTAACTTGGGCCCAAATTGTAAAATGGCCTTATCTATTGGCGATTTCGTTCCAATTCACATTCCAAGTAATATTCGGCATGCTAATTACATTGCCGGTTGCCAAATTGCATTATCTCTTATAGTTTCCGAGATATGGACTATCGATAATTTACACCTTAGGCTCTGCTTCTAACTTGGGCCCAAATTGTAAAATGGTCTTACCTATTGGCGATTTCGTTCCAATTCACACTCCAAGTAATATTCGGCATGCTAATTACATTGCCGGTTGCGAAATTGCATTATCTCTTATAGTTTCCGAGATATGGACTATCAATAATTTACACCTTAGGCTCTGCTTCTAACTTGGGCCCAAATTGTAAAATGGTCTTATCTATTGGCGATTTCGTTCCAATTCACATTCCAAGTAATATTCGGCATGCTAATTACATTGCCGGTTGCCAAATTGCATTATCTCTTATAGTTTCCGAGATATGGACTCTCGATAATTTACACCTTAGGCTCTGCTTCTAACTTGGGCCCAAATTGTAAAATGGTCTTATCTATTGGCGATTTCGTTCCAATTCACATTCCAAGTAATATTCGGCATGCTAATTACATTGCCGGTTGCCAAATTGCATTATCTCTTATAGTTTCCGAGATATGGACTATCGATAATTTACACCTTAGGCTCTGCTTCTAACTTGGGCCCAAATTGTAAAATGGTCTTATCTATTGGCGATTTCGTTCCAATTCACATTCCAAGTAATATTCGGCATGCTAATTACATTGCCGGTTGCCAAATTGCATTATCTCTTATAGTTTCCGAGATATGGACTATCGATAATTTACACCTTAGGCTCTGCTTCTAACTTGGGCCCAAATTGTAAAATGGTCTTATCTATTGGCGATTTCGTTCCAATTCACATTCCAAGTAATATTCGGCATGCTAATTACATTGCCGGTTGCCAAATTGCATTATCTCTTATAGTTTCCGAGATATGGACTATCGATAATTTACACCTTAGGCTCTGCTTCTAACTTGGGCCCAAATTGTAAAATGGTCTTCTCTATTGGCGATTTCGTTCCAATTCACATTCCAAGTAATATTCGGCATGCTAATTACATTGCCGGGTCCAAATTGCATTATCTCTTATAGTTTCCGAGATATGGACTATCGATAATTTACACCTTAGGCTCTGCTTCTAACTTGGGCCCAAATTGTAAAATGGTCTTCTCTATAGGCGATTTCGTTCCAATTCACATTCCAAGTAATATTCGGCATGCTAATTACATTGCCGGTTGCCAAATTGCATTATCTCTTATAGTTTCCGAGATATGGACTATCGATAATTTACACCTTAGGCTCTGCTTCTAACTTGGGCCCAAATTGTAAAATGGTCTTCTCTATAGGCGATTTCGTTCCAATTCACATTCCAAGTAATATTCGGCATGCTAATTACATTGCCGGTTGCCAAATTGCATTATCTCTTATAGTTTCCGAGATATGGACTATCGATAATTTACACCTTAGGCTCTGCTTCTAACTTGGGCCCAAATTGTAAAATGGTCTTCTCTATTGGCGATTTCGTTCCAATTCACATTCCAAGTAATATTCAACATGCTAATTACATTGCCGGTTGCCAAATTGCATTATCTCTTATAGTTTCCGAGATATGGACTATCGGTAATTTACACCTTAGGCTCTGCTTCTAACTTGGGCCCAAATTGTAAAATGGTCTTATCCATTGGCGATTTCGTTCCAATTCACATTCCAAGTAATATTCGGCATGCTAATTACATTGCCGGTTGCCAAATTGCATTATCTCTTATAGTTTCCGAGACATGGACTATCGATAATTTACACCTTAGGCTCTGCTTCTAACTTGGGCCCAAATTGTAAAATGGTCTTATCTATTGGCGATTTCGTCCCAATTCACATTCCAAGTGATATTCGGCATGCTAATTACATTGCCGGTTGCGAAATTGCATTATCTCTTATAGTTTCCGAGATATGGACTATCAATAATTTACACCTTAGGCTCTGCTTCTAACTTGGGCCCAAATTGTAAAATGGTCTTATCTATTGGCGATTTCGTTCCAATTCACATTCCAAGTAATATTCGGCATGCTAATTACATTGCCGGTTGCCATATTGCATTAACTCTTATAGTTTCCGAGATATGGACTATCGATAATTTACACCTTAGGCTCTGCTTCTAACTTGGGCCCAAATTATAAAATGGTCTTATCTATTGGCGATTTCGTTCCAATTCACATTCCAAGAAATATTCGGCATGCTAATTACATTGCCGGTTGCCAAATTGCATTATCTCTTATAGTTTCCGAGATATGGACTATCGATAATTTACACCATAGGCTCTGCTTATAACTTGGGCCCAAATTGTAAAATGGTCTTATCTATTGGCGATTTCGTTCCAATTCACATTCCAAGTAATATTCGGCATGCTAATTACATTGCCGGTTGCCAAATTGCATTATCTCTTATAGTTTCCGAGATATGGACTATCGATAATTTACACCTAAGGCTCTGCTTCTAACTTGGGCCCAAATTGTAAAATGGTCTTATCTATTGGCGATTTCGTTCCAATTCACATTCCAAGTAATATTCGGCATGCTAATTACATTGCCGGTTGCCAAATTGCATTATCTCTTATAGTTTCCGGGATATGGACTATCGATAATTTACACCTTAGGCTCTGCTTCTAACTTGGGCCCAAATTGTAAAATGGTCTTATCTATTGGCGATTTCGTCCCAATTCACATTCCAAGTGATATTCGGCATGCTAATTACATTGCCGGTTGCGAAATTGCATTATATCTTATAGTTTCCGAGATATGGACTATCAATAATTTACACCTTAGGCTCTGCTTCTAACTTGGGCCCAAATTGTAAAATGGTCTTATCTATTGGCGATTTCGTTCCAATTCACATTCCATGTAATATTCGGCATGCTAATTACATTGCCGGTTGCCAAATTGCATTATCTCTTATAGTTTCCGAGATATGGACTATCGATAATTTACACCTTAGGCTCTGCTTCTAACTTGGGCCCAAATTGTAAAATGGTCTTATCTATTGGCGATTTCGTTCCAATTCACATTCTAAGTAATATTCGGCATGCTAATTACATTGCCGGTTGCCAAATTGCATTATCTCTTATAGTTTCCGAGATATGGACTATCGATAATTTACACCTTAGGCTCTGCTTCCAACTTGGGCCCAAATTGTAAAATGGTCTTATCTATTGGCGATTTCGTTCCAATTCACATTCCAAGTAATATTCGGCATGCTAATTACATTGCCGGTTGCCAAATTGCATTATCTCTTATAGTTTCCGAGATATGGACTATCAATAATTTACACCTTAGGCTCTGCTTCTAACTTGGGCCCAAATTGTAAAATGGTCTTATCTATTAGCGATTTCGTTCCAATTCACATTCCAAGTAATATTCGGCATGCTAATTACATTGCCGGTTGCCAAATTGCATTATCTCTTATAGTTTCCGGGATATGGACTATCGATAATTTACACCTTAGGCTCTGCTTCTAACTTGGGCCCAAATTGTAAAATGGTCTTATCTATTGGCGATTTCGTCCCAATTCACATTCCAAGTGATATTCGGCATGCTAATTACATTGCCGGTTGCGAAATTGCATTATATCTTATAGTTTCCGAGATATGGACTATCAATAATTTACACCTTAGGCTCTGCTTCTAACTTGGGCCCAAATTGTAAAATGGTCTTATCTATTGGCGATTTCGTTCCAATTCACATTCCATGTAATATTCGGCATGCTAATTACATTGCCGGTTGCCAAATTGCATTATCTCTTATAGTTTCCGAGATATGGACTATCGATAATTTACACCTTAGGCTCTGCTTCTAACTTGGGCCCAAATTGTAAAATGGTCTTATCTATTGGCGATTTCGTTCCAATTCACATTCTAAGTAATATTCGGCATGCTAATTACATTGCCGGTTGCCAAATTGCATTATCTCTTATAGTTTCCGAGATATGGACTATCGATAATTTACACCTAAGGCTCTGCTTCTAACTTGGGCCCAAATTGTAAAATGGTCTTATCTATTGGCGATTTCGTTCCAATTCACATTCCAAGTAATATTCGGCATGCTAATTACATTGCCGGTTGCCAAATTGCATTATCTCTTATAGTTTCCGGGATATGGACTATCGATAATTTACACCTTAGGCTCTGCTTCTAACTTGGGCCCAAATTGTAAAATGGTCTTATCTATTGGCGATTTCGTCCCAATTCACATTCCAAGTGATATTCGGCATGCTAATTACATTGCCGGTTGCGAAATTGCATTATATCTTATAGTTTCCGAGATATGGACTATCAATAATTTACACCTTAGGCTCTGCTTCTAACTTGGGCCCAAATTGTAAAATGGTCTTATCTATTGGCGATTTCGTTCCAATTCACATTCCATGTAATATTCGGCATGCTAATTACATTGCCGGTTGCCAAATTGCATTATCTCTTATAGTTTCCGAGATATGGACTATCGATAATTTACACCTTAGGCTCTGCTTCTAACTTGGGCCCAAATTGTAAAATGGTCTTATCTATTGGCGATTTCGTTCCAATTCACATTCTAAGTAATATTCGGCATGCTAATTACATTGCCGGTTGCCAAATTGCATTATCTCTTATAGTTTCCGAGATATGGACTATCGATAATTTACACCTTAGGCTCTGCTTCCAACTTGGGCCCAAATTGTAAAATGGTCTTATCTATTGGCGATTTCGTTCCAATTCACATTCCAAGTAATATTCGGCATGCTAATTACATTGCCGGTTGCCAAATTGCATTATCTCTTATAGTTTCCGAGATATGGACTATCGATAATTTACACCTAAGGCTCTGCTTCTAACTTGGGCCCAAATTGTAAAATGGTCTTATCTATTGGCGATTTCGTTCCAATTCACATTCCAAGTAATATTCGGCATGCTAATTACATTGCCGGTTGCCAAATTGCATTATCTCTTATAGTTTCCGGGATATGGACTATCGATAATTTACACCTTAGGCTCTGCTTCTAACTTGGGCCCAAATTGTAAAATGGTCTTATCTATTGGCGATTTCGTCCCAATTCACATTCCAAGTGATATTCGGCATGCTAATTACATTGCCGGTTGCGAAATTGCATTATATCTTATAGTTTCCGAGATATGGACTATCAATAATTTACACCTTAGGCTCTGCTTCTAACTTGGGCCCAAATTGTAAAATGGTCTTATCTATTGGCGATTTCGTTCCAATTCACATTCCATGTAATATTCGGCATGCTAATTACATTGCCGGTTGCCAAATTGCATTATCTCTTATAGTTTCCGAGATATGGACTATCGATAATTTACACCTTAGGCTCTGCTTCTAACTTGGGCCCAAATTGTAAAATGGTCTTATCTATTGGCGATTTCGTTCCAATTCACATTCTAAGTAATATTCGGCATGCTAATTACATTGCCGGTTGCCAAATTGCATTATCTCTTATAGTTTCCGAGATATGGACTATCGATAATTTACACCTTAGGCTCTGCTTCCAACTTGGGCCCAAATTGTAAAATGGTCTTATCTATTGGCGATTTCGTTCCAATTCACATTCCAAGTAATATTCGGCATGCTAATTACATTGCCGGTTGCCAAATTGCATTATCTCTTATAGTTTCCGAGATATGGACTATCAATAATTTACACCTTAGGCTCTGCTTCTAACTTGGGCCCAAATTGTAAAATGGTCTTATCTATTAGCGATTTCGTTCCAATTCACATTCCAAGTAATATTCGGCATGCTAATTACATTGCCGGTTGCCAAATTGCATTATCTCTTATAGTTTCCGAGATATGGACTATCAATAATTTACACCTTAGGCTCTGCTTCTAACTTGGGCCCAAATTGTAAAATGGTCTTATCTATTAGCGATTTCGTTCCAATTCACATTCCAAGTAATATTCGGCATGCTAATTACATTGCCGGTTGCCAAATTGCATTATCTCTTATAGTTTCCGAGATATGGACTATCGATAATTTACACCTTAGGCTCTGCTTCCAACTTGGGCCCAAATTGTAAAATGGTCTTATCTATTGGCGATTTCGTTCCAATTCACATTCCAAGTAATATTCGGCATGCTAATTACATTGCCGGTTGCCAAATTGCATTATCTCTTATAGTTTCCGAGATATGGACTATCAATAATTTACACCTTAGGCTCTGCTTCTAACTTGGGCCCAAATTGTAAAATGGTCTTATCTATTAGCGATTTCGTTCCAATTCACATTCCAAGTAATATTCGGCATGCTAATTACATTGCCGGTTGCCAAATTGCATTATCTCTTATAGTTTCCGAGATATGGACTATCGATAATTTACACCTTAGGCTCTGCTTCTAACTTGGGCCCAAATTGTAAAATGGTCTTCTCTATAGGCGATTTCGTTCCAATTCACATTCCAAGTAATATTCGGCATGCTAATTACATTGCCGGTTGCCAAATTGCATTATCTCTTATAGTTTCCGAGATATGGACTATCGATAATTTACACCTTAGGCTCTGCTTCTAACTTGGGCCCAAATTGTAAAATGGTCTTCTCTATTGGCGATTTCGTTCCAATTCACATTCCAAGTAATATTCAACATGCTAATTACATTGCCGGTTGCCAAATTGCATTATCTCTTATAGTTTCCGAGATATGGACTATCGATAATTTACACCTTAGGCTCTGCTTCTAACTTGGGCCCAAATTGTAAAATCGTCTTATCTATTGGCGATTTCGTTCCAATTCACATTCCAAGTAATATTCGGCATGCTAATTACATTGCCGGTTGCCAAATTGCATTATCTCTTATAGTTTCCGAGATATGGACTATCGGTAATTTACACCTTAGGCTCTGCTTCTAACTTGGGCCCAAATTGTAAAATGGTCTTATCCATTGGCGATTTCGTTCCAATTCACATTCCAAGTAATATCCGGCATGCTAATTACATTGCCGGTTGCCAAATTGAATTATCTCTTATAGTTTCCGAGATATGGACTATCGATAATTTACATCTTAGGCTCTGCTTCTAACTTGGGCCCAAATTGTAAAATGGTCTTATCTATTGGCGATTTCGTTCCAATTCACATTCCAAGTAATATTCGGCATGCTAATTACATTGCCGGTTGCCAAATTGCATTATCTCTTATAGTTTCCGAGACATGGACTATCGATAATTTACACCTTAGGCTCTGCTTCTAACTTGGGCCCAAATTGTAAAATGGTCTTATCTATTGGCGATTTCGTCCCAATTCACATTCCAAGTGATATTCGGCATGCTAATTACATTGCCGGTTGCGAAATTGCATTATCTCTTATAGTTTCCGAGATATGGACTATCAATAATTTACACCTTAGGCTCTGCTTCTAACTTGGGCCCAAATTGTAAAATGGTCTTATCTATTGGCGATTTCGTTCCAATTCACATTCCAAGTAATATTCGGCATGCTAATTACATTGCCGGTTGCCAAATTGCATTATCTCTTATAGTTTCCGAGATATGGACTATCGATAATTTACACCTTAGGCTCTGCTTCTAACTTGGGCCCAAATTGTAAAATGGTCTTATCTATTGGCGATTTCGTTCCAATTCACATTCCAAGTAATATTCGGCATGCTAATTACATTGCCGGATGCCAAATTGCATTATCTCTTATAGTTTCCGAGATATGGACTATCGATAATTTACACCTTAGGCTCTGCTTCTAACTTGGGCCCAAATTGTAAAATGGTCTTATCTATTGGCGTTTTCGTTCCAATTCACATTCCAAGTAATATTCGGCATGCTAATTACATTGCCGGTTGCCAAATTGCATTATCTCTTATAGTTTCCGAGATATGGACTATCGATAATTTACACCTTAGGCTCTGTTTCTAACTTCGGCCCAAATTGTAAAATGGTCTTCTCTATTGGCGATTTCGTTCCAATTCACATTCCAAGTAATATTCGGCATGCTAATTACATTGCCGTTTGCCAAATTGCATTATCTCTTATAGTTTCCGAGATATGGACTATCGATAATTTACACCTTAGGCTCTGCTTCTAACTTGGGCCCAAATTGTAAAATGGTCTTATCTATTGGCGTTTTCGTTCCAATTCACATTCCAAGTAATATTCGGCATGCTAATTACATTGCCGGTTGCCAAATTGCATTATTTCTTATAGTTTCCGAGATATGGACTATCGATAATTTACACCTTAGGCTCTGCTTCTAACTTGGGCCCAAATTGTAAAATGGTCTTCTCTATTGTCGATTTCGTTCCAATTCACATTCCAAGTAATATTCGGCATGCTAATTACATTGCCGGTTGCCAAATTACATTATCTCTTATAGTTTCCGAGATATGGACTATCGATAATTTACACCTTAGGCTCTGCTTCTAACTTGGGCCCAAATTGTAAAATGGTCTTATCTATTGGCGATTTCGTTCCAATTCACATTCCAAGTAATATTCGGCATGCTAATTACATTGCCGGATGCCAAATTGCATTATCTCTTATAGTTTCCGAGATATGGACTATCGATAATTTACACCTTAGGCTCTGCTTCTAACTTGGGCCCAAATTGTAAAATGGTCTTATCTATTGGCGTTTTCGTTCCAATTCACATTCCAAGTAATATTCGGCATGCTAATTACATTGCCGGTTGCCAAATTGCATTATCTCTTATAGTTTCCGAGATATGGACTATCGATAATTTACACCTTAGGCTCTGCTTCTAACTTGGGCCCAAATTGTAAAATGGTCTTCTCTATTGGCGATTTCGTTCCAATTCACATTCCAAGTAATATTCGGCATGCTAATTACATTGCCGGTTGCCAAATTGCATTATCTCTTATAGTTGCGGAGATATGGACTATCGATAATTTACACCTTAGGCTCTGCTTCTAACTTGGGCCCAAATTGTAAAATGGTCTTATCTATTGGCGTTTTCGTTCCAATTCACATTCCAAGTAATATTCGGCATGCTAATTACATTGCCGGTTGCCAAATTGCATTATTTCTTATAGTTTCCGAGATATGGACTATCGATAATTTACACCTTAGGCTCTGCTTCTAACTTGGGCCCAAATTGTAAAATGGTCTTCTCTATTGTCGATTTCGTTCCAATTCACATTCCAAGTAATATTCGGCATGCTAATTACATTGCCGGTTGCCAAATTACATTATCTCTTATAGTTTCCGAGATATGGACTATCGATAATTTACACCTTAGGCTCTGCTTCTAACTTGGGCCCAAATTGTAAAATGGTCTTATCTATTGGCGATTTCGTTCCAATTCACATTCCAAGTAATATTCGGCATGCTAATTACATTGCCGGTTGCCAAATTGCATTATCCCTTATAGTTTCCGATATATGGACTATCGATAATTTACACCTTAGGCTCTGCTTCTAACTTGGGCCCAAATTGTAAAATGGTCTTCTCTATTGGCGATTTCGTTCCAATTCACATTCCAAGTAATATTCGGCATGCTAATTACATTGCCGTTTGCCAAATTGCATTATCTCTTATAGTTTCCGAGATATGGACTATCGATAATTTACACCTTAGGCTCTGCTTCTAACTTGGGCCCAAATTGTAAAATGGTCTTCTCTATTGGCGATTTCGTTCCAATTCACATTCCAAGTAATATTCGGCATGCTAATTACATTGCCGGTTGCCAAATTGCATTATCTCTTATAGTTTCCGAGATATGGACTATCGATAATTTACACCTTAGGCTCTGCTTCTAACTTGGGCCCAAATTGTAAAATCGTCTTATCTATTGGCGATATCGTTCCAATTCACATTCCAAGTAATATTCGGCATGCTAATTACATTGCCGGTTGCCAAATTGCATTATCTCTTACAGTTTCCGAGATATGGACTATCGGTAATTTACACCTTAGGCTCTGTTTCTAACTGGGGCCCAAATTGTAAAATGGTCTTATCTATTGGCGATTTCGTTCCAATTCACATTCCAAGTAATATCCGGCATGCTAATTACATTGCCGGTTGCCAAATTGAATTATCTCTTATAGTTTCCGAGATATGGACTATCGATAATTTACACCTTAGGCTCTGCTTCTAACTTGGGCCCAAATTGTAAAATGGTCTTCTCTTTTGGCGATTTCGTTCCAATTCACATTCCAAGTAATATTCGGCATGCTAATTACATTGCCGGTTGCCAAATTGCATTATCTCTTATTGTTTCCGAGATATGGACTATCGATAATTTACACCTTAGGCTCTGCTTCTAACTTGGGCCCAAATTGTAAAATGGTCTTATCTATTGGCGATTTCGTTCCAATTCACATTCCAAGTAATATTCGGCATGCTAATTACATTGCCGGTTGCCAAATTGCATTATCTCTTATAGTTTCCGAGATATCGACTATCGATAATTTACACCTTAGGCTCTGCTTCTAACTTGGGCCCAAATTGTAAAATGGTCTTCTCTATTGGCGATTTCGTTCCAATTCACATTCCAAGTAATATTCGGCATGCTAATTACATTGCCGGTTGCCAAATTACATTATCTCTTATAGTTTCCGAGATATGGACTATCGATAATTTACACCTTAGGCTCTGCTTCTAACTTGGGCCCAAATTGTAAAATGGTCTTATCTATTGGCGATTTCGTTCCAATTCACATTCCAAGTAATATTCGGCATGCTAATTACATTGCCGGTTGCCAAATTGCATTATCCCTTATAGTTTCCGATATATGGACTATCGATAATTTACACCTTAGGCTCTGCTTCTAACTTGGGCCCAAATTGTAAAATGGTCTTCTCTATTGGCGATTTCGTTCCAATTTACATTCCAAGTAATATTCGGCATGCTAATTACATTGCCGGTTGCCAAATTGCATTATTTCTTATAGTTTCCGAGATATGGACTATCGATAATTTACACCTTAGGCTCTGCTTCTAACTTGGGCCCAAATTGTAAAATGGTCTTATCTATTGGCGTTTTCGTTCCAATTCACATTCCAAGTAATATTCGGCATGCTAATTACATTGCCGGTTGCCAAATTGCATTATCTCTTATAGTTTCCGAGATATGGACTATCGATAATTTACACCTTAGGCTCTGCTTCTAACTTGGGCCCAAATTGTAAAATGGTCTTCTCTATTGGCGATTTCGTTCCAATTCACATTCCAAGTAATATTCGGCATGCTAATTACATTGCCGGTTGCCAAATTGCATTATCTCTTATAGTTGCCGAGATATGGACTATCGATAATTTACACCTTAGGCTCTGCTTCTAACTTGGGCCCAAATTGTAAAATGGTCTTATCTATTGGCGTTTTCGTTCCAATTCACATTCCAAGTAATATTCGGCATGCTAATTACATTGCCGGTTGCCAAATTGCATTATTTCTTATAGTTTCCGAGATATGGACTATCGATAATTTACACCTTAGGCTCTGCTTCTAACTTGGGCCCAAATTGTAAAATGGTCTTCTCTATTGTCGATTTCGTTCCAATTCACATTCCAAGTAATATTCGGCATGCTAATTACATTGCCGGTTGCCAAATTACATTATCTCTTATAGTTTCCGAGATATGGACTATCGATAATTTACACCTTAGGCTCTGTTTCTAACTTGGGCCCAAATTGTAAAATGGTCTTATCTATTGGCGATTTCGTTCCAATTCACATTCCAAGTAATATTCGGCATGCTAATTACATTGCCGGTTGCCAAATTGCATTATCCCTTATAGTTTCCGATATATGGACTATCGATAATTTACACCTTAGGCTCTGCTTCTAACTTGGGCCCAAATTGTAAAATGGTCTTCTCTATTGGCGATTTCGTTCCAATTCACATTCCAAGTAATATTCGGCATGCTAATTACATTGCCGTTTGCCAAATTGCATTATCTCTTATAGTTTCCGAGATATGGACTATCGATAATTTACACCTTAGGCTCTGCTTCTAACTTGGGCCCAAATTGTAAAATGGTCTTCTCTATTGGCGATTTCGTTCCAATTCACATTCCAAGTAATATTCGGCATGCTAATTACATTGCCGGTTGCCAAATTGCATTATCTCTTATAGTTTCCGAGATATGGACTATCGATAATTTACACCTTAGGCTCTGCTTCTAACTTGGGCCCAAATTGTAAAATCGTCTTATCTATTGGCGATATCGTTCCAATTCACATTCCAAGTAATATTCGGCATGCTAATTACATTGCCGGTTGCCAAATTGCATTATCTCTTACAGTTTCCGAGATATGGACTATCGGTAATTTACACCTTAGGCTCTGTTTCTAACTGGGGCCCAAATTGTAAAATGGTCTTCTCTATTGGCGATTTCGTTCCAATTCACATTCCAAGTAATATTCGGCATGCTAATTACATTGCCGGTTGCCAAATTGCATTATCTCTTATAGTTTCCGAGATATGGACTATCGATAATTTACACCTAAGGCTCTGCTTCTAACTTGGGCCCAAATTGTAAAATCGTCTTATCTATTGGCGATTTCGTTCCAATTCACATTCCAAGTAATATTCGGCATGCTAATTACATTGCCGGTTGCCAAATTGCATTATCTCTTATAGTTTCCGAGATATGGACTATCGATAATTTACACCTTAGGCTCTGTTTCTAACTTGGGCCCAAATTGTAAAATGGTCTTATCTATTGGCGATTTCGTTCCAATTCACATTCCAAGTAATATTCGGCATGCTAATTACATTGCCGGTTGCCAAATTGCATTATCTCTTATAGTTTCCGAGATATCGACTATCGATAATTTACACCTTAGGCTCTGCTTCTAACTTGGGCCCAAATTGTAAAATGGTCTTCTCTATTGGCGATTTCGTTCCAATTCACATTCCAAGTAATATTCGGCATGCTAATTACATTGCCGGTTGCCAAATTGCATTATCTCTTATAGTTTCCGAGATATGGACTATCGATAATTTACACCTAAGGCTCTGCTTCTAACTTGGGCCCAAATTGAAAAATGGTCTTATCTATTGGCGATTTCGTTCCAATTCACATTCCAAGTAATATTCGGCATGCTAATTACATTGCCGGTTGCCAAATTGCATTATCTCTTATAGTTTCCGAGATATGGACTATCGATAATTTACACCTTAGGCTCTGCTTCTAACTTGGGCCCAAATTGTAAAATGGTCTTATCTATTGGCGATTGCATTATCTCTTATAGTTTCCGAGATATGGACTATCGATAATTTACACCATAGGCTCTGCTTATAACTTGGGCCCAAATTGTAAAATGGTCTTATCTATTGGCGATTTCGTTCCAATTCACATTCCAAGTAATATTCGGCATGCTAATTACATTGCCGGTTGCCAAATTGCATTATCTCTTATAGTTTCCGAGATATGGACTATCGATAATTTACACCTAAGGCTCTGCTTCTAACTTGGGCCCAAATTGTAAAATGGTCTTATCTATTGGCGATTTCGTTCCAATTCACATTCCAAGTAATATTCGGCATGCTAATTACATTGCCGGTTGCCAAATTGCATTATCTCTTATAGTTTCCGGGATATGGACTATCGATAATTTACACCTTAGGCTCTGCTTCTAACTTGGGCCCAAATTGTAAAATGGTCTTATCTATTGGCGATTTCGTCCCAATTCACATTCCAAGTGATATTCGGCATGCTAATTACATTGCCGGTTGCGAAATTGCATTATATCTTATAGTTTCCGAGATATGGACTATCAATAATTTACACCTTAGGCTCTGCTTCTAACTTGGGCCCAAATTGTAAAATGGTCTTATCTATTGGCGATTTCGTTCCAATTCACATTCCATGTAATATTCGGCATGCTAATTACATTGCCGGTTGCCAAATTGCATTATCTCTTATAGTTTCCGAGATATGGACTATCGATAATTTACACCTTAGGCTCTGCTTCTAACTTGGGCCCAAATTGTAAAATGGTCTTATCTATTGGCGATTTCGTTCCAATTCACATTCTAAGTAATATTCGGCATGCTAATTACATTGCCGGTTGCCAAATTGCATTATCTCTTATAGTTTCCGAGATATGGACTATCGATAATTTACACCTTAGGCTCTGCTTCTAACTTGGGCCCAAATTGTAAAATGGTCTTATCTATTGGCGATTTCGTTCCAATTCACATTCCAAGTAATATTCGGCATGCTAATTACATTGCCGGTTGCCAAATTGCATTATCTCTTATAGTTTCCGAGATATGGACTATCAATAATTTACACCTTAGGCTCTGCTTCTAACTTGGGCCCAAATTGTAAAATGGTCTTATCTATTGGCGATTTCGTTCCAATTCACATTCCAAGTAATATTCGGCATGCTAATTACATTGCCGGTTGCCAAATTGCATTATCTCTTATAGTTTCCGAGATATGGACTATCGATAATTTACACCTTAGGCTCTGCTTCTAACTTGGGCCCAAATTGTAAAATGGCCTTATCTATTGGCGATTTCGTTCCAATTCACATTCCAAGTAATATTCGGCATGCTAATTACATTGCCGGTTGCCAAATTGCATTATCTCTTATAGTTTCCGAGATATGGACTATCGATAATTTACACCTTAGGCTCTGCTTCTAACTTGGGCCCAAATTGTAAAATGGTCTTACCTATTGGCGATTTCGTTCCAATTCACACTCCAAGTAATATTCGGCATGCTAATTACATTGCCGGTTGCGAAATTGCATTATCTCTTATAGTTTCCGAGATATGGACTATCAATAATTTACACCTTAGGCTCTGCTTCTAACTTGGGCCCAAATTGTAAAATGGTCTTATCTATTGGCGATTTCGTTCCAATTCACATTCCAAGTAATATTCGGCATGCTAATTACATTGCCGGTTGCCAAATTGCATTATCTCTTATAGTTTCCGAGATATGGACTCTCGATAATTTACACCTTAGGCTCTGCTTCTAACTTGGGCCCAAATTGTAAAATGGTCTTATCTATTGGCGATTTCGTTCCAATTCACATTCCAAGTAATATTCGGCATGCTAATTACATTGCCGGTTGCCAAATTGCATTATCTCTTATAGTTTCCGAGATATGGACTATCGATAATTTACACCTTAGGCTCTGCTTCTAACTTGGGCCCAAATTGTAAAATGGTCTTATCTATTGGCGATTTCGTTCCAATTCACATTCCAAGTAATATTCGGCATGCTAATTACATTGCCGGTTGCCAAATTGCATTATCTCTTATAGTTTCCGAGATATGGACTATCGATAATTTACACCTTAGGCTCTGCTTCTAACTTGGGCCCAAATTGTAAAATGGTCTTATCTATTGGCGATTTCGTTCCAATTCACATTCCAAGTAATATTCGGCATGCTAATTACATTGCCGGTTGCCAAATTGCATTATCTCTTATAGTTTCCGAGATATGGACTATCGATAATTTACACCTTAGGTTCTGCTTCTAACTTGGGCCCAAATTGTAAAATGGTCTTCTCTATTGGCGATTTCGTTCCAATTCACATTCCAAGTAATATTCGGCATGCTAATTACATTGCCGGGTCCAAATTGCATTATCTCTTATAGTTTCCGAGATATGGACTATCGATAATTTACACCTTAGGCTCTGCTTCTAACTTGGGCCCAAATTGTAAAATGGTCTTCTCTATAGGCGATTTCGTTCCAATTCACATTCCAAGTAATATTCGGCATGCTAATTACATTGCCGGTTGCCAAATTGCATTATCTCTTATAGTTTCCGAGATATGGACTATCGATAATTTACACCTTAGGCTCTGCTTCTAACTTGGGCCCAAATTGTAAAATGGTCTTCTCTATTGGCGATTTCGTTCCAATTCACATTCCAAGTAATATTCAACATGCTAATTACATTGCCGGTTGCCAAATTGCATTATCTCTTATAGTTTCCGAGATATGGACTATCGATAATTTACACCTTAGGCTCTGCTTCTAACTTGGGCCCAAATTGTAAAATCGTCTTATCTATTGGCGATTTCGTTCCAATTCACATTCCAAGTAATATTCGGCATGCTAATTACATTGCCGGTTGCCAAATTGCATTATCTCTTATAGTTTCCGAGATATGGACTATCGGTAATTTACACCTTAGGCTCTGCTTCTAACTTGGGCCCAAATTGTAAAATGGTCTTATCTATTGGCGATTTCGTTCCAATTCACATTCCAAGTAATATCCGGCATGCTAATTACATTACCGGTTGCCAAATTGAATTATCTCTTATAGTTTCCGAGATATGGACTATCGATAATTTACACCTTAGGCTCTGCTTCTAACTTGGGCCCAAATTGTAAAATGGTCTTACCTATTGGCGATTTCGTTCCAATTCACATTCCAAGTAATATTCGGCATGCTAATTACATTGCCGGTTGCCAAATTGCATTATCTCTTATAGTTTCCGAGATATGGACTATCGATAATTTACACCTTAGGCTCTGCTTCTAACTTGGGCCCAAATTGTAAAATGGTCTTATCTATTGGCGATTTCGTTCCAATTCACATTCCAAGTAATATTCGGCATGCTAATTACATTGCCGGTTGCCAAATTGCATTATCTCTTATAGTTTCCGAGATATGGACTATCGATAATTTACACCTTAGGCTCTGCTTCTAACTTGGGCCCAAATTGTAAAATCGTCTTATCTATTGGCGATTTCGTTCCAATTCACATTCCAAGTAATATTCGGCATGCTAATTACATTGCCGGTTGCCAAATTGCATTATATCTTATAGTTTCCGAGATATGGACTATCGATAATTTACACCTTAGGCTCTGCTTCTAACTTGGGCCCAAATTGTAAAATGGTCTTATCCATTGGCGATTTCGTTCCAATTCACATTCCAAGTAATATCCGGCATGCTAATTACATTGCCGGTTGCCAAATTGAATTATCTCTTATAGTTTCCGAGATATGGACTATCGATAATTTACATCTTAGGCTCTGCTTCTAACTTGGGCCCAAATTGTAAAATGGTCTTATCTATTGGCGATTTCGTTCCAATTCACATTCCAAGTAATATTCGGCATGCTAATTACATTGCCGGTTGCCAAATTGCATTATCTCTTATAGTTTCCGAGACATGGACTATCGATAATTTACACCTTAGGCTCTGCTTCTAACTTGGGCCCAAATTGTAAAATGGTCTTATCTATTGGCGATTTCGTCCCAATTCACATTCCAAGTGATATTCGGCATGCTAATTACATTGCCGGTTGCGAAATTGCATTATCTCTTATAGTTTCCGAGATATGGACTATCAATAATTTACACCTTAGGCTCTGCTTCTAACTTGGGCCCAAATTGTAAAATGGTCTTATCTATTGCCGATTTCGTTCCAATTCACATTCCAAGTAATATTCGGCATGCTAATTACATTGCCGGTTGCCAAATTGCATTATCTCTTATAGTTTCCGAGATATGGACTATCGATAATTTACACCTTAGGCTCTGCTTCTAACTTGGGCCCAAATTGTAAAATGGTCTTATCTATTGGCGATTTCGTTCCAATTCACATTCCAAGTAATATTCGGCATGCTAATTACATTGCCGGTTGCCAAATTGCATCATCTCTTATAGTTTCCGAGATATGGACTATCGATAATTTACACCTTAGGCTCTGCTTCTAACTTGGGCCCAAATTGTAAAATGGTCTTATCTATTGGCGATTTCGTTCCAATTCACATTCCAAGTAATATTCGGCATGCTAATTACATTGCCGGATGCCAAATTGCATTATCTCTTATAGTTTCCGAGATATGGACTATCGATAATTTACACCTTAGGCTCTGCTTCTAACTTGTTCCCAAATTGTAAAATGGTCTTATCTATTGGCGTTTTCGTTCCAATTCACATTCCAAGTAATATTCGGCATGCTAATTACATTGCCGGTTGCCAAATTGCATTATCTCTTATAGTTTCCGAGATATGGACTATCGATAATTTACACCTTAGGCTCTGTTTCTAACTTGGGCCCAAATTGTAAAATGGTCTTCTCTATTGGCGATTTCGTTCCAATTCACATTCCAAGTAATATTCGGCATGCTAATTACATTGCCGGTTGCCAAATTGCATTATCTCTTATAGTTTCCGAGATATGGACTATCGATAATTTACACCTTAGGCTCTGCTTCTAACTTGGGCCCAAATTGTAAAATGGTCTTATCTATTGGCGTTTTCGTTCCAATTCACATTCCAAGTAATATTCGGCATGCTAATTACATTGCCGGTTGCCAAATTGCATTATTTCTTATAGTTTCCGAGATATGGACTATCGATAATTTACACCTTAGGCTCTGCTTCTAACTTGGGCCCAAATTGTAAAATGGTCTTCTCTATTGTCGATTTCGTTCCAATTCACATTCCAAGTAATATTCGGCATGCTAATTACATTGCCGGTTGCCAAATTACATTATCTCTTATAGTTTCCGAGATATGGACTATCGATAATTTACACCTTAGGCTCTGCTTCTAACTTGGGCCCAAATTGTAAAATGGTCTTATCTATTGGCGATTTCGTTCCAATTCACATTCCAAGTAATATTCGGCATGCTAACTACATTGCCGGATGCCAAATTGCATTATCTCTTATAGTTTCCGAGATATGGACTATCGATAATTTACACCTTAGGCTCTGCTTCTAACTTGGGCCCAAATTGTAAAATGGTCTTATCTATTGGCGTTTTCGTTCCAATTCACATTCCAAGTAATATTCGGCATGCTAATTACATTGCCGGTTGCCAAATTGCATTATCTCTTATAGTTTCCGAGATATGGACTATCGATAATTTACACCTTAGGCTCTGCTTCTAACTTGGGCCCAAATTGTAAAATGGTCTTCTCTATTGGCGATTTCGTTCCAATTCACATTCCAAGTAATATTCGGCATGCTAATTACATTGCCGGTTGCCAAATTGCATTATCTCTTATAGTTGCCGAGATATGGACTATCGATAATTTACACCTTAGGCTCTGCTTCTAACTTGGGCCCAAATTGTAAAATGGTCTTATCTATTGGCGTTTTCGTTCCAATTCACATTCCAAGTAATATTCGGCATGCTAATTACATTGCCGGTTGCCAAATTGCATTATTTCTTATAGTTTCCGAGATATGGACTATCGATAATTTACACCTTAGGCTCTGCTTCTAACTTGGGCCCAAATTGTAAAATGGTCTTCTCTATTGTCGATTTCGTTCCAATTCACATTCCAAGTAATATTCGGCATGCTAATTACATTGCCGGTTGCCAAATTACATTATCTCTTATAGTTTCCGAGATATGGACTATCGATAATTTACACCTTAGGCTCTGCTTCTAACTTGGGCCCAAATTGTAAAATGGTCTTATCTATTGGCGATTTCGTTCCAATTCAC
Source organism: Rhynchophorus ferrugineus (assembly GCF_030347505.1). Taxonomy (NCBI): domain Eukaryota; kingdom Metazoa; phylum Arthropoda; class Insecta; order Coleoptera; family Curculionidae; genus Rhynchophorus; species Rhynchophorus ferrugineus. Next base: position 101,150 of record NW_027472835.1, read on the forward strand.
ATTCCAAGTAATATTCGGCATGCTAATTACATTGCCGGTTGCCAAATTGCATTATCCCTTATAGTTTCCGATATATGGACTATCGATAATTTACACCTTAGGCTCTGCTTCTAACTTGGGCCCAAATTGTAAAATGGTCTTCTCTATTGGCGATTTCGTTCCAATTCACATTCCAAGTAATATTCGGCATGCTAATTACATTGCCGTTTGCCAAATTGCATTATCTCTTATAGTTTCCGAGATATGGACTATCGATAATTTACACCTTAGGCTCTGCTTCTAACTTGGGCCCAAATTGTAAAATGGTCTTCTCTATTGGCGATTTCGTTCCAATTCACATTCCAAGTAATATTCGGCATGCTAATTACATTGCCGGTTGCCAAATTGCATTATCTCTTATAGTTTCCGAGATATGGACTATCGATAATTTACACCTTAGGCTCTGCTTCTAACTTGGGCCCAAATTGTAAAATCGTCTTATCTATTGGCGATATCGTTCCAATTCACATTCCAAGTAATATTCGGCATGCTAATTACATTGCCGGTTGCCAAATTGCATTATCTCTTACAGTTTCCGAGATATGGACTATCGGTAATTTACACCTTAGGCTCTGTTTCTAACTTGGGCCCAAATTGTAAAATGGTCTTATCTATTGGCGATTTCGTTCCAATTCACATTCCAAGTAATATCCGGCATGCTAATTACATTGCCGGTTGCCAAATTGAATTATCTCTTATAGTTTCCGAGATATGGACTATCGATAATTTACACCTTAGGCTCTGCTTCTAACTTGGGCCCAAATTGTAAAATGGTCTTCTCTTTTGGCGATTTCGTTCCAATTCACACTCCAAGTAATATTCGGCATGCTAATTACATTGCCGGTTGCCAAATTGCATTATCTCTTATAGTTTCCGAGATATTTACTATCGATAATTTACACCATAGGCTCTGCTTATAACTTGGGCCCAAATTGTAAAATGGTCTTATCTATTGGCGATTTCGTTCCAATTCACATTCCAAGTAATATTCGGCATGCTAATTACATTGCCGGTTGCCAAATTGCATTATCTCTTATAGTTTCCGAGATATGGACTATCAATAATTTACACCTTAGGCTCTGCTTCTAACTTGGGCCCAAATTGTAAAATGGTCTTATCTATTGGCGATTTCGTTCCAATTCACATTCCAAGTAATATTCGGCATGCTAATTACATTGCCGATTTCCAAATTGCATTATCTCTTATAGTTTCCGAGATATGGACTATCGATAATTTACACCTTAGGCTCTGCTTCTAACTTGGGCCCAAATCGTAAAATGGTCTTAGCTATTGGCGATTTCGTTCCAATTCACATTCCAAGTAATATTCGGCATGCTAATTACATTGCCGGTTGCCAAATTGCATTATCTCTTATAGTTTCCGAGATATGGACTATCGATAATTTACACCTTAGGCTCTGCTTCTAACTTGGGCCCAAATTGTAAAATGGTCTTATCTATTGGCGATTTCGTTCCAATTCACATTCCAAGTAATATTCGGCATGCTAATTACATTGCCGGTTGCCATATTGCATTAACTCATATAGTTTCCGAGATATGGACTATCGATAATTTACACCTTAGGCTCTGCTTCTAACTTGGGCCCAAATTATAAAATGGTCTTATCTATTGGCGATTTCGTTCCAATTCACATTCCAAGTAATATTCGGCATGCTAATTACATTGCCGGTTGCCAAATTGCATTATCTCTTATAGTTTCCGAGATATGGACTATCGATAATTTACACCATAGGCTCTGCTTATAACTTGGGCCCAAATTGTAAAATGGTCTTATCTATTGGCGATTTCGTTCCAATTCACATTCCAAGTAATATTCGGCATGCTAATTACATTGCCGGTTGCCAAATTGCATTATCTCTTATAGTTTCCGAGATATGGACTATCGATAATTTACACCTAAGGCTCTGCTTCTAACTTGGGCCCAAATTGTAAAATGGTCTTATCTATTGGCGATTTCGTTCCAATTCACATTCCAAGTAATATTCGGCATGCTAATTACATTGTCGGTTGCCAAATTGCATTATCTCTTATAGTTTCCGGGATATGGACTATCGATAATTTACACCTTAGGCTCTGCTTCTAACTTGGGCCCAAATTGTAAAATGGTCTTATCTATTGGCGATTTCGTCCCAATTCACATTCCAAGTGATATTCGGCATGCTAATTACATTGCCGGTTGCGAAATTGCATTATATCTTATAGTTTCCGAGATATGGACTATCAATAATTTACACCTTAGGCTCTGCTTCTAACTTGGGCCCAAATTGTAAAATGGTCTTATCTATTGGCGATTTCGTTCCAATTCACATTCCATGTAATATTCGGCATGCTAATTACATTGCCGGTTGCCAAATTGCATTATCTCTTATAGTTTCCGAGATATGGACTATCGATAATTTACACCTTAGGCTCTGCTTCTAACTTGGGCCCAAATTGTAAAATGGTCTTATCTATTGGCGATTTCGTTCCAATTCACATTCTAAGTAATATTCGGCATGCTAATTACATTGCCGGTTGCCAAATTGCATTATCTCTTATAGTTTCCGAGATATGGACTATCGATAATTTACACCTTAGGCTCTGCTTCTAACTTGGGCCCAAATTGTAAAATGGTCTTATCTATTGGCGATTTCGTTCCAATTCACATTCCAAGTAATATTCGGCATGCTAATTACATTGCCGGTTGCCAAATTGCATTATCTCTTATAGTTTCCGAGATATGGACTATCAATAATTTACACCTTAGGCTCTGCTTCTAACTTGGGCCCAAATTGTAAAATGGTCTTATCTATTGGCGATTTCGTTCCAATTCACATTCCAAGTAATATTCGGCATGCTAATTACATTGCCGGTTGCCAAATTGCATTATCTCTTATAGTTTCCGAGATATGGACTATCGATAATTTACACCTTAGGCTCTGCTTCTAACTTGGGCCCAAATTGTAAAATGGCCTTATCTATTGGCGATTTCGTTCCAATTCACATTCCAAGTAATATTCGGCATGCTAATTACATTGCCGGTTGCCAAATTGCATTATCTCTTATAGTTTCCGAGATATGGACTATCGATAATTTACACCTTAGGCTCTGCTTCTAACTTGGGCCCAAATTGTAAAATGGTCTTACCTATTGGCGATTTCGTTCCAATTCACACTCCAAGTAATATTCGGCATGCTAATTACATTGCCGGTTGCGAAATTGCATTATCTCTTATAGTTTCCGAGATATGGACTATCAATAATTTACACCTTAGGCTCTGCTTCTAACTTGGGCCCAAATTGTAAAATGGTCTTATCTATTGGCGATTTCGTTCCAATTCACATTCCAAGTAATATTCGGCATGCTAATTACATTGCCGGTTGCCAAATTGCATTATCTCTTATAGTTTCCGAGATATGGACTCTCGATAATTTACACCTTAGGCTCTGCTTCTAACTTGGGCCCAAATTGTAAAATGGTCTTATCTATTGGCGATTTCGTTCCAATTCACATTCCAAGTAATATTCGGCATGCTAATTACATTGCCGGTTGCCAAATTGCATTATCTCTTATAGTTTCCGAGATATGGACTATCGATAATTTACACCTTAGGCTCTGCTTCTAACTTGGGCCCAAATTGTAAAATGGTCTTATCTATTGGCGATTTCGTCCCAATTCACATTCCAAGTGATATTCGGCATGCTAATTACATTGCCGATTGCGAAATTGCATTATCTCTTATAGTTTCCGAGATATGGACTATCAATAATTTACACCTTAGGCTCTGCTTCTAACTTGGGCCCAAATTGTAAAATGGTCTTATCTATTGGCGATTTCGTTCCAATTCACATTCCAAGTAATATTCGGCATGCTAATTACATTGCCGGTTGCCAAATTGCATTATCTCTTATAGTTTCCGAGATATCGACTATCGATAATTTACACCTTAGGCTCTGCTTCTAACTTGGGCCCAAATTGTAAAATGGTCTTATCTATTGGCGATTTCGTTCCAATTCACATTCCAAGTAATACTCGGCATGCTAATTACATTGCCGGTTGCCAAATTGCATTATCTCTTATAGTTTCCGAGATATGGACTATCGATAATTTACACCTTAGGCTCTGCTTCTAACTTGGGCCCAAATTGTAAAATGGTCTTATCTATTGGCGATTTCGTTCCAATTCACATTCCAAGTAACATTCGGCATGCTAATTACATTGCCGGTTGCCAAATTGCATTATCTCTTATAGTTTCCGAGATATGGACTATCGATAATTTACACCTTAGGCTCTGCTTCTAACTTGGGCCCAAATTGTAAAATGGTCTTATCTATTGGCGATTTCGTTCCAATTCACACTCCAAGTAATATTCGGCATGCTAATTACATTGCTTGCCGGTTGCGAAATTGCATTATCTCTTATAGTTTCCGAGATATGGACTATCAATAATTTACACCTTAGGCTCTGCTTCTAACTTGGGCCCAAATTGTAAAATGGTCTTATCTATTGGCGATTTCGTTCCAATTCACATTCCAAGTAATATTCGGCATGCTAATTACATTGCCGGTTGCCAAATTGCATTATCTCTTATAGTTTCCGAGATATGGACTATCGATAATTTACACCTTAGCCTCTGCTTCTAACTTGGGCCCAAATTGTAAAATGGTCTTATCTATTGGCGTTTTCGTTCCAATTCACATTCCAAGTAATATTCGGCATGCTAATTACATTGCCGGTTGCCAAATTGCATTATCTCTTATAGTTTCCGAGATATGGACTATCGATAAGTTACACCTTAGGCTCTGCTTCTAACTTGGGCCCAAATTGTAAAATGGTCTTCTCTATTGGCGATTTCGTTCCAATTCACATTCCAAGTAATATTCGGCATGCTAATTACATTGCCGGTTGCCAAATTGCATTATCTCTTATTGTTTCGGAGATATGGACTATCGATAATTTACACCTTAGGCTCTGCTTCTAACTTGGGCCCAAATTGTAAAATGGTCTTATCTATTGGCGATTTCGTTCCAATTCACATTTCCAAGTAATATTCGGCATGCTAATTACATTGCCGGTTGCCAAATTGCATTATCTCTTATAGTTTCCGAGATATGGACTATCGATAATTTACACCTTAGGCTCTGCTTCTAACTTGGGCCCAAATTGTAAAATGGTCTTCTCTATTGGCGATTTCGTTCCAATTCACATTAAAGTAATATTCGGCATGCTAATTACATTGCCGGTTGCCAAATTGCATTATCTCTTATAGTTTCCGAGATATGGACTATCGATAATTTACACCTTAGGCTCTGCTTCTAACTTGGGCCCAAATTGTAAAATGGTCTTATCTATTGGCGATTTCGTTCCAATTCACATTCCAAGTAATATTCGGCATGCTAATTACATTGCCGGTTGCCAAATTGCATTATCTATTGGCGATTTCGTTCCAATTCACATTCCAAGTAATATTCGGCATGCTAATTACATTGCCGGTTGCCAAATTGCATTATCTCTTATAGTTTCCGAGATATGGACTATCGATAATTTACACCTTAGGCTCTGCTTCTAACTTGGGCCCAAATTGTAAAATGGTCTTATCTATTGGCGATTTCGTTCCAATTCACACTCCAAGTAATATTCGGCATGCTAATTACATTGCCGGTTGCGAAATTGCATTATCTCTTATAGTTTCCGAGATATGGACTATCAATAATTTACACCTTAGGCTCTGCTTCTAACTTGGGCCCAAATTGTAAAATGGTCTTATCTATTGGCGATTTCGTTCCAATTCACATTCCAAGTAATATTCGGCATGCTAATTACATTGCCGGTTGCCAAATTGCATTATCTCTTATAGTTTCCGAGATATGGACTATCGATAATTTACACCTTAGCCTCTGCTTCTAACTTGGGCCCAAATTGTAAAATGGTCTTATCTATTGGCGTTTTCGTTCCAATTCACATTCCAAGTAATATTCGGCATGCTAATTACATTGCCGGTTGCCAAATTGCATTATCTCTTATTGTTTCCGAGATATGGACTATCGATAATTTACACCTTAGGCTCTGCTTCTAACTTGGGCCCAAATTGTAAAATGGTCTTATCTATTGGCGATTTCGTTCCAATTCACATTCCAAGTAATATTCGGCATGCTAATTACATTGCCTGTTGCCAAATTGCATTATCTCTTATAGTTTCTGAGATATCGACTATCGATAATTTACACCTTAGGCTCTGCTTCTAACTTGGGCCCAAATTGTAAAATGGTCTTCTCTATTGGCGATTTCGTTCGAATTCACATTCCAAGTAATACTCGGCATGCTAATTACATTGCCGGTTGCCAAATTGCATTATCTCTTATAGTTTCCGAGATATGGACTATCGATAATTTACACCTTAGGCTCTGCTTCTAACTTGGGCCCAAATTGTAAAATGGTCTTCTCTATTGGCGATTTCGTTCCAATTCACATTAAAGTAATATTCGGCATGCTAATTACATTGCCGGTTGCCAAATTGCATTATCTCTTATAGTTTCCGAGATATGGACTATCGATAATTTACACCTTAGGTTCTGTTTCTAACTTGGGCCCAAATTGTAAAATCGTCTTATCTATTGGCGATTTCGTTCCAATTCGCATTCCAAGTAATATTCGACATGCTAATTACATTGCCGGTTGCCAAATTGCATTATCTCTTATAGTTTCCGAGATATGGACTATCGGTAATTTACACCTTAGGCTCTGCTTCTAACTTGGGCCCAAATTGTAAAATGGTCTTATCTATTGGCGATTTCGTTCCAATTCACATTCCAAGTAATATCCGGCATGCTAATTACATTGCCGGTTGCCAAATTGAATTATCTCTTATAGTTTCCGAGATATGGACTATCGATAATTTACACCTTAGGTTCTGCTTCTAACTTGGGCCCAAATTGTAAAATGGTCTTACCTATTGGCGATTTCGTTCCAATTCACATTCCAAGTAATATTCGGCATGCTAATTACATTGCCGGTTGCCAAATTGCATTATCTCTTATAGTTTCCGAGATATGGACTATCGATAATTTACACCTTAGGCTCTGCTTCTAACTTGGGCCCAAATTGTAAAATGGTCTTATCTATTGGCGATTTCGTTCCAATTCACATTCCAAGTAATATTCGGCATGCTAATTACATTGCCGGTTGCCAAATTGCATTATCTCTTATAGTTTCCGAGATATGGACTATCGAAAATTTACACCTTAGGCTCTGCTTCTAACTTGGGCCCAAATTGTAAAATGGTCTTATCCATTGGCGATTTCGTTCCAATTCAAATTCCAAGTAATATCCGGCATGCTAATTACATTGCCGGTTGCCAAATTGAATTATCTCTTATAGTTTCCGAGATATGGACTATCGATAATTTACATCTTAGGCTCTGCTTCTAACTTGGGCCCAAATTGTAAAATGGTCTTATCTATTGGCGATTTCGTTCCAATTCACATTCCAAGTAATATTCGGCATGCTAATTACATTGCCGGTTGCCAAATTGCATTATCTCTTATAGTTTCCGAGATATGAACTATCGATAATTTACACCTTAGGCTCTGCTTCTAACTTGGGCCCAAATTGTAAAATGGTCTTATCTATTGGCAATTTCGTTCCAATTCACATTCCAAGTAATATTCGGCATGCTAATTACATTGCCGGTTGCCAAATTGCATTATCTCTTATAGTTTCCGAGATATGGACTATCGATAATTTACACCTTAGGCTCTGCTTCTAACTTGGGCCCAAATTGTAAAATGGTCTTCTCTATTGGCGATTTCGTTCCAATTCACATTCCAAGTAATATTCGGCATGCTAATTACATTGCCGGGTCCAAATTGCATTATCTCTTATAGTTTCCGAGATATGGACTATCGATAATTTACATCTTAGGCTCTGCTTCTAACTTGGGCTTCGTAATCGTCTTATCTATTGGCGATTTCGTTCCAATTCACATTCCAAGTAATATTCGGCATGCTAATTACATTGCCGGGTCCAAATTGCATTATCTCTTATAGTTTCCGAGATATCGACTATCGATAATTTACACCTTAGGCTCTGCTTCTAACTTGGGCCCAAATTGTAAAATGGTCTTCTCTATTGGCGATTTCGTTCCAATTCACATTCCAAGTAATATTCGGCATGCTAATTACATTGCCGGTTGCCAAATTGCATTATCTCTTATAGTTTCCGAGATATGGACTATCGATAATTTACATCTTAGGCTCTGCTTCTAACTTGGGCTTCGTAATCGTCTTATCTATTGGCGATTTCGTTCCAATTCACATTCCAAGTAATATTCGGCATGCTAATTACATTGCCGGGTCCAAATTGCATTATCTCTTATAGTTTCCGAGATATCGACTATCGATAATTTACACCTTAGGCTCTGCTTCTAACTTGGGCCCAAATTGTAAAATGGTCTTCTCTATTGGCGATTTCGTTCGAATTCACATTCCAAGTAATATTCGGCATGCTAATTACATTGCCGGTTGCCAAATTGCATTATCTCTTATAGTTTCCGAGATATGGACTATCGATAATTTACACCTTAGGCTCTGCTTCTAACTTGGGCCCAAATTGTAAAATGGTCTTATCCATTGGCGATTTCGTTCCAATTCAAATTTCAAGTAATATCCGGCATGCTAATTACATTGCCGGTTGCCAAATTGAATTATCTCTTATAGTTTCCGAGATATGGACTATCGATAATTTACATCTTAGGCTCTGCTTCTAACTTGGGCCCAAATTGTAAAATGGTCTTATCTATTGGCGATTTCGTTCCAATTCACATTCCAAGTAATATTCGGCATGCTAATTACATTGCCGGTTGCCAAATTGCATTATCTCTTATAGTTTCCGAGATATGGACTATCGATAATTTACACCTTAGGCTCTGCTTCTAACTTGGGCCCAAATTGTAAAATGGTCTTATCTATTGGCGATTTCGTTCCAATTCACATTCCAAGTAATATTCGGCATGCTAATTACATTGCCGGTTGCCAAATTGCATTATCTCTTATAGTTTCCGAGATATGGACTATCGATAATTTACACCTTAGGCTCTGCTTCTAACTTGGGCCCAAATTGTAAAATGGTCTTATCTATTGGCGATTTCGTTCCAATTCACATTCCAAGTAATATTCGGCATGCTAATTACATTGCCGGTTGCCAAATTGCATTATCTCTTATAGTTTCCGAGATATGGACTATCGATAATTTACACCTTAGGCTCTGCTTCTAACTTGGGCCCAAATTGTAAAATGGTCTTCTCTATTGGCGATTTCGTTCCAATTCACATTCCAAGTAATATTCGGCATGCTAATTACATTGCCGGGTCCAAATTGCATTATCTCTTATAGTTTCCGAGATATGGACTATCGATAATTTACATCTTAGGCTCTGCTTCTAACTTGGGCCCAAATTGTAAAATCGTCTTATCTATTGGCGATTTCGTTCCAATTCACATTCCAAGTAATATTCGGCATGCTAATTACATTGCCGGTTGCCAAATTGCATTATCTCTTATAGTTTCCGAGATATCGACTATCGATAATTTACACCTTAGGCTCTGCTTCTAACTTGGGCCCAAATTGTAAAATGGTCTTCTCTATTGGCGATTTCGTTCGAATTCACATTCCAAGTAATATTCGGCATGCTAATTACATTGCCGGTTGCCAAATTGCATTATCTCTTATAGTTTCCGAGATATGGACTATCGATAATTTACACCTTAGGCTCTGCTTCTAACTTGGGCCCAAATTGTAAAATGGTCTTCTCTATTGGCGATTTCGTTCCAATTCACATTAAAGTAATATTCGGCATGCTAATTACATTGCCGGTTGCCAAATTGCATTATCTCTTATAGTTTCCGAGATATGGACTATCGATAATTTACACCTTAGGCTCTGCTTCTAACTTGGGCCCAAATTGTAAAATGGTCTTCTCTATTGGCGATTTCGTTCCAATTCACATTCCAAGTAATATTCGGCATGCTAATTACATTGCCGGTTGCCAAATTGCATTATCTCTTATAGTTTCCGAGATATGGACTATCGATAATTTACACCTTAGGCTCTGTTTCTAACTTGGGCCCAAATTGTAAAATCGTCTTATCTATTGGCGATTTCGTTCCAATTCGCATTCCAAGTAATATTCGGCATGCTAATTACATTGCCGGTTGCCAAATTGCATTATCTCTTATAGTTTCCGAGATATGGACTATCGGTAATTTACACCTTAGGCTCTGCTTCTAACTTGGGCCCAAATTGTAAAATGGTCTTATCTATTGGCGATTTCGTTCCAATTCACATTCCAAGTAATATTCGGCATGCTAATTACATTGCCGGTTGCCAAATTGCATTATCTCTTATAGTTTCCGAGATATGGACTCTCGATAATTTACACCTTAGGCTCTGCTTCTAACTTGGGCCCAAATTGTAAAATGGTCTTACCTATTGGCGATTTCGTTCCAATTCACATTCCAAGTAATATTCGGCATGCTAATTACATTGCCGGTTGCCAAATTGCATTATCTCTTATAGTTTCCGAGATATGGACTATCGATTATTTACACCTTAGGCTCTGCTTCTAACTTGGGCCCAAATTGTAAAATGGCCTTATCTATTGGCGATTTCGTTCCAATTCACATTCCAAGTAATATTCGGCATGCTAATTACATTGCCGGTTGCCAAATTGCATTATCTCTTATAGTTTCCGAGATATGGACTATCGATAATTTACACCTTAGGCTCTGCTTCTAACTTGGGCCCAAATTGTAAAATGGTCTCACCTATTGGCGATTTCGTTCCAATTCACACTCCAAGTAATATTCGGCATGCTAATTACATTGCCGGTTGCGAAATTGCATTATCTCTTATAGTTTCCGAGATATGGACTATCAATAATTTACACCTTAGGCTCTGCTTCTAACTTGGGCCCAAATTGTAAAATGGTCTTATCTATTGGCGATTTCGTTCCAATTCACATTCCAAGTAATATTCGGCATGCTAATTACATTGCCGGTTGCCAAATTGCATTATCTCTTATAGTTTCCGAGATATGGACTCTCGATAATTTACACCTTAGGCTCTGCTTCTAACTTGGGCCCAAATTGTAAAATGGTCTTATCTATTGGCGATTTCGTTCCAATTCACATTCCATGTAATATTCGGCATGCTAATTACATTGCCGGTTGCCAAATTGCATTATCTCTTATAGTTTCCGAGATATGGACTATCGATAATTTACACCTTAGGCTCTGCTTCTAACTTGGGCCCAAATTGTAAAATGGTCTTATCTATTGGCGATTTCGTCCCAATTCACATTCCAAGTGATATTCGGCATGCTAATTACATTGCCGATTGCGAAATTGCATTATCTCTTATAGTTTCCGAGATATGGACTATCAATAATTTACACCTTAGGCTCTGCTTCTAACTTGGGCCCAAATTGTAAAATGGTCTTATCTATTGGCGATTTCGTTCCAATTCACATTCCAAGTAATATTCGGCATGCTAATTACATTGCCGGTTGCCAAATTGCATTATCTCTTATAGTTTCCGAGATATGGACTATCGATAATTTACACCTTAGGCTCTGCTTCTAACATGGGCCCAAATTGTAAAATGGTCTTATCTATTGGCGATTTCGTTCCAATTCACATTCCAAGTAATACTCGGCATGCTAATTACATTGCCGGTTGCCAAATTGCATTATCTCTTATAGTTTCCGAGATATGGACTATCGATAATTTACACCTTAGGCTCTGCTTCTAACTTGGGCCCAAATTGTAAAATGGTCTTATCTATTGGCGATTTCGTTCCAATTCACATTCCAAGTAATATTCGGCATGCTAATTACATTGCCGGTTGCCAAATTGCATTATCTCTTATAGTTTCCGAGATATGGACTATCGATTATTTACATCTTAGGCTCTGCTTCTAACTTGGGCCCAAATTGTAAAATGGTCTTATCTATTGGCGATTTCGTTCCAATTCACATTCCAAGTAATATTCGGCATGCTAATTACATTGCCGGTTGCGAAATTGCATTATCTCTTATAGTTTCCGAGATATGGACTATCAATAATTTACACCTTAGGCTCTGCTTCTAACTTGGGCCCAAATTGTAAAATGGTCTTATCTATTGGCGATTTCGTTCCAATTCACATTCCAAGTAATATTCGGCATGCTAATTACATTGCCGGTTGCCAAATTGCATTATCTCTTATAGTTTCCGAGATATGGACTATCGGTAATTTACACCTTAGGCTCTGCTTCTAACTTGGGCCCAAATTGTAAAATGGTCTTATCTATTGGCGATTTCGTTCCAATTCACATTCCAAGTAATATTCGGCATGCTAATTACATTGCCGGTTGCCAAATTGCATTATCTCTTATAGTTTCCGAGATATGGACTATCGATAATTTACACCTTAGGCTCTGCTTCTAACTTGGGCCCAAATTGTAAAATGGTCTTACCTATTGGCGATTTCGTTCCAATTCACATTCCAAGTAATATTCGGCATGCTAATTACATTGCCGGTTGCCAAATTGCATTATCTCTTATAGTTTCCGAGATATGGACTATCGATTATTTACACCTTAGGCTCTGCTTCTAACTTGGGCCCAAATTGTAAAATGGCCTTATCTATTGGCGATTTCGTTCCAATTCACATTCCAAGTAATATTCGGCATGCTAATTACATTGCCGGTTGCCAAATTGCATTATCTCTTATAGTTTCCGAGATATGGACTATCGATAATTTACACCTTAGGCTCTGCTTCTAACTTGGGCCCAAATTGTAAAATGGTCTTACCTATTGGCGATTTCGTTCCAATTCACACTCCAAGTAATATTCGGCATGCTAATTACATTGCCGGTTGCGAAATTGCATTATCTCTTATAGTTTCCGAGATATGGACTATCAATAATTTACACCTTAGGCTCTGCTTCTAACTTGGGCCCAAATTGTAAAATGGTCTTATCTATTGGCGATTTCGTTCCAATTCACATTCCAAGTAATATTCGGCATGCTAATTACATTGCCGGTTGCCAAATTGCATTATCTCTTATAGTTTCCGAGATATGGACTCTCGATAATTTACACCTTAGGCTCTGCTTCTAACTTGGGCCCAAATTGTAAAATGGTCTTATCTATTGGCGATTTCGTTCCAATTCACATTCCATGTAATATTCGGCATGCTAATTACATTGCCGGTTGCCAAATTGCATTATCTCTTATAGTTTCCGAGATATGGACTATCGATAATTTACACCTTAGGCTCTGCTTCTAACTTGGGCCCAAATTGTAAAATGGTCTTATCTATTGGCGATTACGTCCCAATTCACATTCCAAGTGATATTCGGCATGCTAATTACATTGCCGATTGCGAAATTGCATTATCTCTTATAGTTTCCGAGATATGGACTATCAATAATTTACACCTTAGGCTCTGCTTCTAACTTGGGCCCAAATTGTAAAATGGTCTTATCTATTGGCGATTTCGTTCCAATTCACATTCCAAGTAATATTAGGCATGCTAATTACATTGCCGGTTGCCAAATTGCATTATCTCTTATAGTTTCCGAGATATGGACTATCGATAATTTACACCTTAGGCTCTGCTTCTAACATGGGCCCAAATTGTAAAATGGTCTTATCTATTATCGATTTCGTTCCAATTCACATTCCAAGTAATACTCGGCATGCTAATTACATTGCCGGTTGCCAAATTGCATTATCTCTTATAGTTTCCGAGATATGGACTATCGATAATTTACACCTTAGGCTCTGCTTCTAACTTGGGCCCAAATTGTAAAATGGTCTTATCTATTGGCGATTTCGTTCCAATTCACATTCCAAGTAATATTCGGCATGCTAATTACATTGCCGGTTGCCAAATTGCATTATCTCTTATAGTTTCCGAGATATGGACTATCGATAATTTACACCTTATTCTCTGCTTCTAACTTGGGCCCAAATTGTAAAATGGTCTTATCTATTGGCGATTTCGTTCCAATTCACACTCCAAGTAATATTCGGCATGCTAATTACATTGCCGGTTGCGAAATTGCATTATCTCTTATAGTTTCCGAGATATGGACTATCAATAATTTACACCTTAGGCTCTGCTTCTAACTTGGGCCCAAATTGTAAAATGGTCTTATCTATTGGTGATTTCGTTCCAATTCACATTCCAAGTAATATTCGGCATGCTAATTACATTGCCGGTTGCCAAATTGCATTATCTCTTATAGTTTCCGAGATATGGACTATCGATAATTTACACCTTAGGCTCTGCTTCTAACTTGGGCCCAAATTGTAAAATGGTCTTATCTATTGGCGATTTCGTTCCAATTCACATTCCAAGTAATATTCGGCATGCTAATTACATTGCCGGTTGCCAAATTGCATTATCTCTTATAGTTTCCGAGATATGGACTATCGATAATTTACACCTTAGGCTCTGCTTCTAACTTGGGCCCAAATTGTAAAATGGTCTTCTCTATTGGCGATTTCGTTCCAATTCACATTCCAAGTAATATTCGGCATGCTAATTACATTGCCGGTTGCCAAATTGCATTATCTCTTATAGTTTCCGAGATATGGACTATCGATAATTTACACCTTAAGCTCTGCTTCTAACTTGGGCCCAAATTGTAAAATGGTCTTATCTATTGGCGATTTCGTTCCAATTCACATTCCAAGTAATATTCGGCATGCTAATTACATTGCCGGTTGCCAAATTGCATTATCTCTTATAGTTTCCGAGATATGGACTATCGATAATTTACACCTTAGGCTCTGCTTCTAACTTGGGCCCAAATTGTAAAATGGTCTTCTCTATTGGCGATTTCGTTCCAATTCACATTCCAAGTAATATTCGGCATGCTAATTACATTGCCGGTTGCCAAATTGCATTATCTCTTATAGTTTCCGAGATATGGACTATCGATAATTTACACCTTAGGCTCTGCTTCTAACTTGGGCCCAAATTGTAAAATGGTCTTACCTATTGGCGATTTCGTTCCAATTCACATTCCAAGTAATATTGGGCATGCTAATTACATTGCCGGTTGCCAAATTGCATTATCTCTTATAGTTTCCGAGATATGGACTATCGATAATTTACACCTTAGGCTCTGCTTCTAACTTGGGCCCAAATTGTAAAATGGTCTTATCTATTGGCGATTTCGTTCCAATTCACATTCCAAGTAATATTCGGCATGCTAATTACATTGCCGGTTGCCAAATTGCATTATCTCTTATAGTTTCCGAGATATGGACTATCGATAATATACATCTTACGCTCTGCTTCTAACTTGGGCCCAAATTGTAAAATCGTCTTATCTATTGGCGATTTCGTTCCAATTCACATTCCAAGTAATATTCGGCATGCTAATTACATTGCCGGTTGCCAAATTGCATTATCTCTTATAGTTTCCGAGATATGGACTATCGATAATTTACACCTTAGGCTCTGCTTCTAACTTGGGCCCAAATTGTAAAATGGTCTTATCTATTGGCGATTTCGTTCCAATTCACATTCCAAGTAATATCCGGCATGCTAATTACATTGCCGGTTGCCAAATTGAATTATCTCTTATAGTTTCCGAGATATGGACTATCGATAATTTACACCTTAGGCTCTGCTTCTAACTTGGGCCCAAATTGTAAAATGGTCTTATCTATTGGCGATTTCGCTCCAGTTCACATTCCAAGTAATATTCGGCATGCTAATTACATTGCCGGTTGCCAAATTGCATTATCTCTTATAGTTTCCGAGATATGGACTATCGATAATTTACATCTTAGGCTCTGCTTCTAACTTGGGCCCAAATTGTAAAATGGTCTTATCTATTGGCGATTTCGTTCCAACTCACCTTCCAAGTAATATTCGGCATGCTAATTACATTGCCGGTTGCCAAATTGCATTATCTCTTATAGTTTCCGAGATATGGACTATCGATAATTTACACCTTAAGCTCTGCTTCTAACTTGGGCCCAAATTGTAAAATGGTCTTATCTATTGGCGATTTCGTTCCAATTCACATTCCAAGTAATATTCGGCATGCTAATTACATTGCCGGTTGCCAAATTGCATTATCTCTTATAGTTTCCGAGATATGGACTATCGATAATTTACACCTTAGGCTCTGCTTCTAACTTGGGCCCAAATTGTAAAATGGTCTTCTCTATTGGCGATTTCGTTCCAATTCACATTCCAAGTAATATTCGGCATGCTAATTACATTGCCGGTTGCCAAATTGCATTATCTCTTATAGTTTCCGAGATATGGACTATCGATAATTTACACCTTAGGCTCTGCTTCTAACTTGGGCCCAAATTGTAAAATGGTCTTACCTATTGGCGATTTCGTTCCAATTCACATTCCAAGTAATATTGGGCATGCTAATTACATTGCCGGTTGCCAAATTGCATTATCTCTTATAGTTTCCGAGATATGGACTATCGATAATTTACACCTTAGGCTCTGCTTCTAACTTGGGCCCAAATTGTAAAATGGTCTTATCTATTGGCGATTTCGTTCCAATTCACATTCCAAGTAATATTCGGCATGCTAATTACATTGCCGGTTGCCAAATTGCATTATCTCTTATAGTTTCCGAGATATGGACTATCGATAATATACATCTTACGCTCTGCTTCTAACTTGGGCCCAAATTGTAAAATCGTCTTATCTATTGGCGATTTCGTTCCAATTCACATTCCAAGTAATATTCGGCATGCTAATTACATTGCCGGTTGCCAAATTGCATTATCTCTTATAGTTTCCGAGATATGGACTATCGATAATTTACACCTTAGGCTCTGCTTCTAACTTGGGCCCAAATTGTAAAATGGTCTTATCTATTGGCGATTTCGTTCCAATTCACATTCCAAGTAATATCCGGCATGCTAATTACATTGCCGGTTGCCAAATTGAATTATCTCTTATAGTTTCCGAGATATGGACTATCGATAATTTACACCTTAGGCTCTGCTTCTAACTTGGGCCCAAATTGTAAAATGGTCTTATCTATTGGCGATTTCGCTCCAGTTCACATTCCAAGTAATATTCGGCATGCTAATTACATTGCCGGTTGCCAAATTGCATTATCTCTTATAGTTTCCGAGATATGGACTATCGATAATTTACATCTTAGGCTCTGCTTCTAACTTGGGCCCAAATTGTAAAATGGTCTTATCTATTGGCGATTTCGTTCCAACTCACCTTCCAAGTAATATTCGGCATGCTAATTACATTGCCGGTTGCCAAATTGCATTATCTCTTATAGTTTCCGAGATATGGACTATCGATAATTTACACCTTAGGCTCTGCTTCTAACTTGGGCCCAAATTGTAAAATGGTCTTATCTATTGGCGATTTCGTCCCAATTCACATTCCAAGTGATATTCGGCATGCTAATTACATTGCCGGTTGCGAAATTGCATTATCTCTTATAGTTTCCGAGATATGGACTATCAATAATTTACACCTTAGGCTCTGCTTCTAACTTGGGCCCAAATTGTAAAATGGTCTTATCTATTGGCGATTTCGTTCCAATTCACATTCCAAGTAATATTCGGCATGCTAATTACATTGCCGGTTGCCAAATTGCATTATCTCTTATAGTTTCCGAGATATGGATTATCGATAATTTACACCTTAGGCTCTGCTTCTAACTTGGGCCCAAATTGTAAAATGGTCTTGTCTATTGGCGTTTTCGTTCCAATTCACATTCCAAGTAATATTCGGCATGCTTATTACATTGCCGGTTGCCAAATTGCATTATCTCTTATAGTTTCCGAGATATGGACTATCGATAATTTACACCTTAGGCTCTGCTTCTAACTTGGGCCCAAATTGTAAAATGGTCTTCTCTATTGGCGATTTCGTTCCAATTCACATTCCAAGTAATATTCGGCATGCTAATTACATTGCCGGTTGCCAAATTGCATTATCTCTTATAGTTTCCGAGATATGGACTATCGATAATTTACACCTTAGGCTCTGCTTCTAACTTGGGCCCAAATTGTAAAATGGTCTTATCTATTGGTGTTTTCGTTCCAATTCACATTCCAAGTAATATTCGGCATGCTAATTACATTGCCGGTTGCCAAATTGCATTATCTCTTATAGTTTCCGAGATATGGACTATCGATAATTTACACCTTAGGCTCTGCTTCTAACTTGGGCCCAAATTGTAAAATGGTCTTATCTATTGGCGATTTCGTTCCAATTCACATTCCAAGTAATATTCGGAATGCTAATTACATTGCCGGTTGCCAAATTGCATTATCTCTTATAGTTTCCGAGATATGGACTATCGATAATTTACACTTTAGGCTCTGCTTCTAACTTGGGCCCAAATTGTAAAATGGTCTTCTCTATTGGCGATTTCGTTCCAATTCACATTCCAAGTAATATTCGGCATGCTAATTACATTGCCGGTTGCCAAATTGCATTATCTCTTATAGTTTCCGAGATATGGACTATCGATAATTTACACCATAGGCTCTGCTTCTAACTTGGGCCCAAATTATAAAATGGCCTTCTCTATTGGCGATTTCGTTCCAATTCACATTCCAAGTAATATTCGGCATGCTAATTACATTGCCGGTTGCCAAATTGCATTATCTCTTATAGTTTCCGAGATATGGACTATCGATAATTTACACCTTAGGCTCTGCTTCTAACTTGGGCCCAAATTGTAAAATCGTCTTATCTATTGGCGATTTCGTTCCAATTCACATTCCAAGTAATATTCGGCATGCTAATTACATTGCCGGTTGCCAAATTGCATTATCTCTTATAGTTTCCGAGATATGGACTATCGGTAATTTACACCTTAGGCTCTGCTTCTAACTTGGGCCCAAATTGTAAAATGGTCTTATCTATTGGCGATTTCGTTCCAATTCACATTCCAAGTAATATCCGGCATGCTAATTACATTGCCGGTTGCCAAATTGAATTATCTCTTATAGTTTCCGAGATATGGACTATCGATAATTTACACCTTAGGCTCTGCTTCTAACTTGGGCCCAAATTGTAAAATGGTCTTACCTATTGGCGATTTCGTTCCAATTCACATTCCAAGTAATATTCGGCATGCTAATTACATTGCCGGTTGCCAAATTGCATTATCTCTTATAGTTTCCGAGATATGGACTATCGATAATTTACACCTTAGGCTCTGCTTCTAACTTGGGCCCAAATTGTAAAATGGTCTTATCTATTGGCGATTTCGTTCCAATTCACATTCCAAGTAATATTCGGCATGCTAATTACATTGCCGGTTGCCAAATTGCATTATCTCTTATAGTTTCCGAGATATGGACTATCGATAATTTACATCTTAGGCTCTGCTTCTAACTTGGGCCCAAATTGTAAAATCGTCTTATCTATTGGCGATTTCGTTCCAATTCACATTCCAAGTAATATTCGGCATGCTAATTACATTGCCGGTTGCCAAATTGCATTATCTCTTATAGTTTCCGAGATATGGACTATCGATAATTTACACCATAGGCTCTGCTTCTAACTTGGGCCCAAAATGTAAAATGGTCTTATCTATTGGCGATTTCGTTCCAATTCACATTCCAAGTAATATCCGGCATGCTAATTACATTGCCGGTTGCCAAATTGAATTATCTCTTATAGTTTCCGAGATATGGACTATCGATAATTTACACCTTAGGCTCTGCTTCTAACTTGGGCCCAAATTGTAAAATGGTCTTATCTATTGGCGATTTCGTTCCAATTCACATTCCAAGTAATATTCGGCATGCTAATTACATTGCCGGTTGCCAAATTGCATTATCTCTTATAGTTTCCGAGATATGGACTATCAATTATTTACACCTTAGGCTCTGCTTCTAACTTGGGCCCAAATTGTAAAATGGTCTTATCTATTGGCGATTTCGTTCCAATTCACATTCCAAGTAATATTCGGCATGCTAATTACATTGCCGGTTGCCAAATTGCATTATCTCTTATAGTTTCCGAGATATGGACTATCGATAATTTACATCTTAGGCTCTGCTTCTAACTTGGGCCCAAATTGTAAAATGGTCTTATCTATTGGCGATTTCGTTCCAATTCACATTCCAAGTAATATTCGGCATGCTAATTACATTGCCGGTTGCCAAATTGCATTATCTCTTATAGTTTCCGAGATATGGACTATCGATAATTTACACCTTAGGCTCTGCTTCTAACTTGGGCCCAAATTGTAAAATGGTCTTATCTATTGCCGATTTCGTCCCAATTCACATTCCAAGTGATATTCGGCATGCTAATTACATTGCCGGTTGCGAAATTGCATTATCTCTTATAGTTTCCGAGATATGGACTATCAATAATTTACACCTTAGGCTCTGCTTCTAACTTGGGCCCAAATTGTAAAATGGTCTTATCTAATGGCGATTTCGTTCCAATTCACATTCCAAGTAATATTCGGCATGCTAATTACATTGCCGGTTGCCAAATTGCATTATCTCTTATAGTTTCCGAGATATGGACTATCGATAATTTACACCTTAGGCTCTGCTTCTAACTTGGGCCCAAATTGTAAAATGGTCTTACCTATTGGCGATTTCGTTCCAATTCACATTCCAAGTAATATTGGGCATGCTAATTACATTGCCGGTTGCCAAATTGCATTATCTCTTATAGTTTCCGAGATATGGACTATCGATAATTTACACCTTAGGCTCTGCTTCTAACTTGGGCCCAAATTGTAAAATGGTCTTATCTATTGGCGATTTCGTTCCAATTCACATTCCAAGTAATATTCGGCATGCTAATTACATTGCCGGTTGCCAAATTGCATTATCTCTTATAGTTTCCGAGATATGGACTATCGATAATTTACATCTTACGCTCTGCTTCTAACTTGGGCCCAAATTGTAAAATCGTCTTATCTATTGGCGATTTCGTTCCAATTCACATTCCAAGTAATATTCGGCATGCTAATTACATTGCCGGTTGCCAAATTGCATTATCTCTTATAGTTTCCGAGATATGGACTATCGATAATTTACACCTTAGGCTCTGCTTCTAACTTGGGCCCAAATTGTAAAATGGTCTTATCTATTGGCGATTTCGTTCCAATTCACATTCCAAGTAATATCCGGCATGCTAATTACATTGCCGGTTGCCAAATTGAATTATCTCTTATAGTTTCCGAGATATGGACTATCGATAATTTACACCTTAGGCTCTGCTTCTAACTTGGGCCCAAATTGTAAAATGGTCTTATCTATTGGCGATTTCGCTCCAGTTCACATTCCAAGTAATATTCGGCATGCTAATTACATTGCCGGTTGCCAAATTGCATTATCTCTTATAGTTTCCGAGATATGGACTATCGATAATTTACATCTTAGGCTCTGCTTCTAACTTGGGCCCAAATTGTAAAATGGTCTTATCTATTGGCGATTTCGTTCCAACTCACCTTCCAAGTAATATTCGGCATGCTAATTACATTGCCGGTTGCCAAATTGCATTATCTCTTATAGTTTCCGAGATATGGACTATCGATAATTTACACCTTAGGCTCTGCTTCTAACTTGGGCCCAAATTGTAAAATGGTCTTCTCTATTGGCGATTTCGTTCCAATTCACATTCCAAGTAATATTCGGCATGCTAATTATATTGCCGGTTGCCAAATTGCATTATCTCTTATAGTTTCCGAGATATGGACTATCGATAATTTACACCTTAGGCTCTGCTTCTAACTTGGGCCCAAATTGTAAAATGGTCTTACCTATTGGCGATTTCGTTCCAATTCACATTCCAAGTAATATTGGGCATGCTAATTACATTGCCGGTTGCCAAATTGCATTATCTCTTATAGTTTCCGAGATATGGACTATCGATAATTTACACCTTAGGCTCTGCTTCTAACTTGGGCCCAAATTGTAAAATGGTCTTATCTATTGGCGATTTCGTTCCAATTCACATTCCAAGTAATATTCGGCATGCTAATTACATTGCCGGTTGCCAAATTGCATTATCTCTTATAGTTTCCGAGATATGGACTATCGATAATATACATCTTACGCTCTGCTTCTAACTTGGGCCCAAATTGTAAAATCGTCTTATCTATTGGCGATTTCGTTCCAATTCACATTCCAAGTAATATTCGGCATGCTAATTACATTGCCGGTTGCCAAATTGCATTATCTCTTATAGTTTCCGAGATATGGACTATCGATAATTTACACCTTAGGCTCTGCTTCTAACTTGGGCCCAAATTGTAAAATGGTCTTATCTATTGGCGATTTCGTTCCAATTCACATTCCAAGTAATATCCGGCATGCTAATTACATTGCCGGTTGCCAAATTGAATTATCTCTTATAGTTTCCGAGATATGGACTATCGATAATTTACACCTTAGGCTCTGCTTCTAACTTGGGCCCAAATTGTAAAATGGTCTTATCTATTGGCGATTTCGCTCCAGTTCACATTCCAAGTAATATTCGGCATGCTAATTACATTGCCGGTTGCCAAATTGCATTATCTCTTATAGTTTCCGAGATATGGACTATCGATAATTTACATCTTAGGCTCTGCTTCTAACTTGGGCCCAAATTGTAAAATGGTCTTATCTATTGGCGATTTCGTTCCAACTCACCTTCCAAGTAATATTCGGCATGCTAATTACATTGCCGGTTGCCAAATTGCATTATCTCTTATAGTTTCCGAGATATGGACTATCAATAATTTACACCTTAGGCTCTGCTTCTAACTTGGGCCCAAATTGTAAAATGGTCTTATCTATTGGCGATTTCGTTCCAATTCACATTCCAAGTAATATTCGGCATGCTAATTACATTGCCGGTTGCCAAATTGCATTATCTCTTATAGTTTCCGAGATATGGATTATCGATAATTTACACCTTAGGCTCTGCTTCTAACTTGGGCCCAAATTGTAAAATGGTCTTGTCTATTGGCGTTTTCGTTCCAATTCACATTCCAAGTAATATTCGGCATGCTTATTACATTGCCGGTTGCCAAATTGCATTATCTCTTATAGTTTCCGAGATATGGACTATCGATAATTTACACCTTAGGCTCTGCTTCTAACTTGGGCCCAAATTGTAAAATGGTCTTCTCTATTGGCGATTTCGTTCCAATTCACATTCCAAGTAATATTCGGCATGCTAATTACATTGCCGGTTGCCAAATTGCATTATCTCTTATAGTTTCCGAGATATGGACTATCGATAATTTACACCTTAGGCTCTGCTTCTAACTTGGGCCCAAATTGTAAAATGGTCTTATCTATTGGTGTTTTCGTTCCAATTCACATTCCAAGTAATATTCGGCATGCTAATTACATTGCCGGTTGCCAAATTGCATTATCTCTTATAGTTTCCGAGATATGGACTATCGATAATTTACACCTTAGGCTCTGCTTCTAACTTGGGCCCAAATTGTAAAATGGTCTTATCTATTGGCGATTTCGTTCCAATTCACATTCCAAGTAATATTCGGAATGCTAATTACATTGCCGGTTGCCAAATTGCATTATCTCTTATAGTTTCCGAGATATGGACTATCGATAATTTACACTTTAGGCTCTGCTTCTAACTTGGGCCCAAATTGTAAAATGGTCTTCTCTATTGGCGATTTCGTTCCAATTCACATTCCAAGTAATATTCGGCATGCTAATTACATTGCCGGTTGCCAAATTGCATTATCTCTTATAGTTTCCGAGATATGGACTATCGATAATTTACACCATAGGCTCTGCTTCTAACTTGGGCCCAAATTATAAAATGGCCTTCTCTATTGGCGATTTCGTTCCAATTCACATTCCAAGTAATATTCGGCATGCTAATTACATTGCCGGTTGCCAAATTGCATTATCTCTTATAGTTTCCGAGATATGGACTATCGATAATTTACACCTTAGGCTCTGCTTCTAACTTGGGCCCAAATTGTAAAATCGTCTTATCTATTGGCGATTTCGTTCCAATTCACATTCCAAGTAATATTCGGCATGCTAATTACATTGCCGGTTGCCAAATTGCATTATCTCTTATAGTTTCCGAGATATGGACTATCGGTAATTTACACCTTAGGCTCTGCTTCTAACTTGGGCCCAAATTGTAAAATGGTCTTATCTATTGGCGATTTCGTTCCAATTCACATTCCAAATAATATCCGGCATGCTAATTACATTGCCGGTTGCCAAATTGAATTATCTCTTATAGTTTCCGAGATATGGACTATCGATAATTTACACCTTAGGCTCTGCTTCTAACTTGGGCCCAAATTGTAAAATGGTCTTACCTATTGGCGATTTCGTTCCAATTCACATTCCAAGTAATATTCGGCATGCTAATTACATTGCCGGTTGCCAAATTGCATTATCTCTTATAGTTTCCGAGATATGGACTATCGATAATTTACACCTTAGGCTCTGCTTCTGACTTGGGCCCAAATTGTAAAATGGTCTTATCTATTGGCGATTTCGTTCCAATTCACATTCCAAGTAATATTCGGCATGCTAATTACATTGCCGGTTGCCAAATTGCATTATCTCTTATAGTTTCCGAGATATGGACTATCGATAATTTACATCTTAGGCTCTGCTTCTAACTTGGGCCCAAATTGTAAAATCGTCTTATCTATTGGCGATTTCGTTCCAATTCACATTCCAAGTAATATTCGGCATGCTAATTACATTGCCGGTTGCCAAATTGCATTATCTCTTATAGTTTCCGAGATATGGACTATCGATAATTTACACCATAGGCTCTGCTTCTAACTTGGGCCCAAAATGTAAAATGGTCTTATCTATTGGCGATTTCGTTCCAATTCACATTCCAAGTAATATCCGGCATGCTAATTACATTGCCGGTTGCCAAATTGAATTATCTCTTATAGTTTCCGAGATATGGACTATCGATAATTTACACCTTAGGCTCTGCTTCTAACTTGGGCCCAAATTGTAAAATGGTCTTATCTATTGGCGATTTCGTTCCAATTCACATTCCAAGTAATATTCGGCATGCTAATTACATTGCCGGTTGCCAAATTGCATTATCTCTTATAGTTTCCGAGATATGGACTATCAATTATTTACACCTTAGGCTCTGCTTCTAACTTGGGCCCAAATTGTAAAATGGTCTTATCTATTGGCGATTTCGTTCCAATTCACATTCCAAGTAATATTCGGCATGCTAATTACATTGCCGGTTGCCAAATTGCATTATCTCTTATAGTTTCCGAGATATGGACTATCGATAATTTACATCTTAGGCTCTGCTTCTAACTTGGGCCCAAATTGTAAAATGGTCTTATCTATTGGCGATTTCGTTCCAATTCACATTCCAAGTAATATTCGGCATGCTAATTACATTGCCGGTTGCCAAATTGCATTATCTCTTATAGTTTCCGAGATATGGACTATCGATAATTTACACCTTAGGCTCTGCTTCTAACTTGGGCCCAAATTGTAAAATGGTCTTATCTATTGGCGATTTCGTCCCAATTCACATTCCAAGTGATATTCGGCATGCTAATTACATTGCCGGTTGCGAAATTGCATTATCTCTTATAGTTTCCGAGATATGGACTATCAATAATTTACACCTTAGGCTCTGCTTCTAACTTGGGCCCAAATTGTAAAATGGTCTTATCTAATGGCGATTTCGTTCCAATTCACATTCCAAGTAATATTCGGCATGCTAATTACATTGCCGGTTGCCAAATTGCATTATCTCTTATAGTTTCCGAGATATGGACTATCGATAATTTACACCTTAGGCTCTGCTTCTAACTTGGGCCCAAATTGTAAAATGGTCTTACCTATTGGCGATTTCGTTCCAATTCACATTCCAAGTAATATTGGGCATGCTAATTACATTGCCGGTTGCCAAATTGCATTATCTCTTATAGTTTCCGAGATATGGACTATCGATAATTTACACCTTAGGCTCTGCTTCTAACTTGGGCCCAAATTGTAAAATGGTCTTATCTATTGGCGATTTCGTTCCAATTCACATTCCAAGTAATATTCGGCATGCTAATTACATTGCCGGTTGCCAAATTGCATTATCTCTTATAGTTTCCGAGATATGGACTATCGATAATTTACATCTTACGCTCTGCTTCTAACTTGGGCCCAAATTGTAAAATCGTCTTATCTATTGGCGATTTCGTTCCAATTCACATTCCAAGTAATATTCGGCATGCTAATTACATTGCCGGTTGCCAAATTGCATTATCTCTTATAGTTTCCGAGATATGGACTATCGATAATTTACACCTTAGGCTCTGCTTCTAACTTGGGCCCAAATTGTAAAATGGTCTTATCTATTGGCGATTTCGTTCCAATTCACATTCCAAGTAATATCCGGCATGCTAATTACATTGCCGGTTGCCAAATTGAATTATCTCTTATAGTTTCCGAGATATGGACTATCGATAATTTACACCTTAGGCTCTGCTTCTAACTTGGGCCCAAATTGTAAAATGGTCTTATCTATTGGCGATTTCGCTCCAGTTCACATTCCAAGTAATATTCGGCATGCTAATTACATTGCCGGTTGCCAAATTGCATTATCTCTTATAGTTTCCGAGATATGGACTATCGATAATTTACATCTTAGGCTCTGCTTCTAACTTGGGCCCAAATTGTAAAATGGTCTTATCTATTGGCGATTTCGTTCCAACTCACCTTCCAAGTAATATTCGGCATGCTAATTACATTGCCGGTTGCCAAATTGCATTATCTCTTATAGTTTCCGAGATATGGACTATCGATAATTTACACCTTAGGCTCTGCTTCTAACTTGGGCCCAAATTGTAAAATGGTCTTATCTATTGGCGATTTCGTCCCAATTCACATTCCAAGTGATATTCGGCATGCTAATTACATTGCCGGTTGCGAAATTGCATTATCTCTTATAGTTTCCGAGATATGGACTATCAATAATTTACACCTTAGGCTCTGCTTCTAACTTGGGCCCAAATTGTAAAATGGTCTTATCTATTGGCGATTTCGTTCCAATTCACATTCCAAGTAATATTCGGCATGCTAATTACATTGCCGGTTGCCAAATTGCATTATCTCTTATAGTTTCCGAGATATGGATTATCGATAATTTACACCTTAGGCTCTGCTTCTAACTTGGGCCCAAATTGTAAAATGGTCTTGTCTATTGGCGTTTTCGTTCCAATTCACATTCCAAGTAATATTCGGCATGCTTATTACATTGCCGGTTGCCAAATTGCATTATCTCTTATAGTTTCCGAGATATGGACTATCGATAATTTACACCTTAGGCTCTGCTTCTAACTTGGGCCCAAATTGTAAAATGGTCTTCTCTATTGGCGATTTCGTTCCAATTCACATTCCAAGTAATATTCGGCATGCTAATTACATTGCCGGTTGCCAAATTGCATTATCTCTTATAGTTTCCGAGATATGGACTATCGATAATTTACACCTTAGGCTCTGCTTCTAACTTGGGCCCAAATTGTAAAATGGTCTTATCTATTGGTGTTTTCGTTCCAATTCACATTCCAAGTAATATTCGGCATGCTAATTACATTGCCGGTTGCCAAATTGCATTATCTCTTATAGTTTCCGAGATATGGACTATCGATAATTTACACCTTAGGCTCTGCTTCTAACTTGGGCCCAAATTGTAAAATGGTCTTATCTATTGGCGATTTCGTTCCAATTCACATTCCAAGTAATATTCGGAATGCTAATTACATTGCCGGTTGCCAAATTGCATTATCTCTTATAGTTTCCGAGATATGGACTATCGATAATTTACACTTTAGGCTCTGCTTCTAACTTGGGCCCAAATTGTAAAATGGTCTTCTCTATTGGCGATTTCGTTCCAATTCACATTCCAAGTAATATTCGGCATGCTAATTACATTGCCGGTTGCCAAATTGCATTATCTCTTATAGTTTCCGAGATATGGACTATCGATAATTTACACCATAGGCTCTGCTTCTAACTTGGGCCCAAATTATAAAATGGCCTTCTCTATTGGCGATTTCGTTCCAATTCACATTCCAAGTAATATTCGGCATGCTAATTACATTGCCGGTTGCCAAATTGCATTATCTCTTATAGTTTCCGAGATATGGACTATCGATAATTTACACCTTAGGCTCTGCTTCTAACTTGGGCCCAAATTGTAAAATCGTCTTATCTATTGGCGATTTCGTTCCAATTCACATTCCAAGTAATATTCGGCATGCTAATTACATTGCCGGTTGCCAAATTGCATTATCTCTTATAGTTTCCGAGATATGGACTATCGGTAATTTACACCTTAGGCTCTGCTTCTAACTTGGGCCCAAATTGTAAAATGGTCTTATCTATTGGCGATTTCGTTCCAATTCACATTCCAAGTAATATCCGGCATGCTAATTACATTGCCGGTTGCCAAATTGAATTATCTCTTATAGTTTCCGAGATATGGACTATCGATAATTTACACCTTAGGCTCTGCTTCTAACTTGGGCCCAAATTGTAAAATGGTCTTACCTATTGGCGATTTCGTTCCAATTCACATTCCAAGTAATATTCGGCATGCTAATTACATTGCTGGTTGCCAAATTGCATTATCTCTTATAGTTTCCGAGATATGGACTATCGATAATTTACACCTTAGGCTCTGCTTCTAACTTGGGCCCAAATTGTAAAATGGTCTTATCTATTGGCGATTTCGTTCCAATTCACATTCCAAGTAATATTCGGCATGCTAATTACATTGCCGGTTGCCAAATTGCATTATCTCTTATAGTTTCCGAGATATGGACTATCGATAATTTACATCTTAGGCTCTGCTTCTAACTTGGGCCCAAATTGTAAAATCGTCTTATCTATTGGCGATTTCGTTCCAATTCACATTCCAAGTAATATTCGGCATGCTAATTACATTGCCGGTTGCCAAATTGCATTATCTCTTATAGTTTCCGAGATATGGACTATCGATAATTTACACCATAGGCTCTGCTTCTAACTTGGGCCCAAAATGTAAAATGGTCTTATCTATTGGCGATTTCGTTCCAATTCACATTCCAAGTAATATCCGGCATGCTAATTACATTGCCGGTTGCCAAATTGAATTATCTCTTATAGTTTCCGAGATATGGACTATCGATAATTTACACCTTAGGCTCTGCTTCTAACTTGGGCCCAAATTGTAAAATGGTCTTATCTATTGGCGATTTCGTTCCAATTCACATTCCAAGTAATATTCGGCATGCTAATTACATTGCCGGTTGCCAAATTGCATTATCTCTTATAGTTTCCGAGATATGGACTATCAATTATTTACACCTTAGGCTCTGCTTCTAACTTGGGCCCAAATTGTAAAATGGTCTTATCTATTGGCGATTTCGTTCCAATTCACATTCCAAGTAATATTCGGCATGCTAATTACATTGCCGGTTGCCAAATTGCATTATCTCTTATAGTTTCCGAGATATGGACTATCGATAATTTACATCTTAGGCTCTGCTTCTAACTTGGGCCCAAATTGTAAAATGGTCTTATCTATTGGCGATTTCGTTCCAATTCACATTCCAAGTAATATTCGGCATGCTAATTACATTGCCGGTTGCCAAATTGCATTATCTCTTATAGTTTCCGAGATATGGACTATCGATAATTTACACCTTAGGCTCTGCTTCTAACTTGGGCCCAAATTGTAAAATGGTCTTATCTATTGGCGATTTCGTCCCAATTCACATTCCAAGTGATATTCCGCATGCTAATTACATTGCCGATTGCGAAATTGCATTATCTCTTATAGTTTCCGAGATATGGACTATCAATTATTTACACCTTAGGCTCTGCTTCTAACTTGGGCCCAAATTGTAAAATGGTCTTATCTATTGGCGATTTCGTTCCAATTCACATTCCAAGTAATATTCGGCATGCTAATTACATTGCCGGTTGCCAAATTGCATTATCTCTTATAGTTTCCGAGATATGGACTATCGATAATTTACATCTTAGGCTCTGCTTCTAACTTGGGCCCAAATTGTAAAATGGTCTTATCTATGGGCGATTTCGTTCCAATTCACATTCCAAGTAATATTCGGCATGCTAATTACATTGCCGGTTGCCAAATTGCATTATCTCTTATAGTTTCCGAGATATGGACTATCGATAATTTACACCTTAGGCTCTGCTTCTAACTTGGGCCCAAATTGTAAAATGGTCTTATCTATTGGCGATTTCGTCCCAATTCACATTCCAAGTGATATTCGGCATGCTAATTACATTGCCGGTTGCGAAATTGCATTATCTCTTATAGTTTCCGAGATATGGACTATCAATAATTTACACCTTAGGCTCTGCTTCTAACTTGGGCCCAAATTGTAAAATGGTCTTATCTAATGGCGATTTCGTTCCAATTCACATTCCAAGTAATATTCGGCATGCTAATTACATTGCCGGTTGCCAAATTGCATTATCTCTTATAGTTTCCGAGATATGGACTATCGATAATTTACACCTTAGGCTCTGCTTCTAACTTGGGCCCAAATTGTAAAATGGTCTTATCTATTGGCGATTTCGTTCCAATTCACATTCCAAGTAATATTCGGCATGCTAATTACATTGCCGGTTGCCAAATTGCATTATCTCTTATAGTTTCCGAGATATGGATTATCGATAATTTACACCTTAGGCTTTGCTTCTAACTTGGGCCCAAATTGTAAAATGGTCTTGTCTATTGGCGTTTTCGTTCCAATTCACATTCCAAGTAATATTCGGCATGCTAATTACATTGCCGGTTGCCAAATTGCATTATCTCTTATAGTTTCCGAGATATGGACTATCGGTAATTTACACCTTAGGCTCTGCTTCTAACTTGGGCCCAAATTGTAAAATGGTCTTATCTATTGGCGATTTCGTTCCAATTCACATTCCAAGTAATATTCGGCATGCTAATTACATTGCCGGTTGCCAAATTGCATTATCTCTTATAGTTTCCGGGATATGGACTATCGATAATTTACACCTTAGGCTCTGCTTCTAACTTGGGCCCAAATTGTAAAATGGTCTTATCTATTGGCGATTTCGTTCCAATTCACATTCCAAGTAATATTCGGCATGCTAATTACATTGCCGGTTGCCAAATTGCATTATCTCTTATAGTTTCCGAGATATGGACTATCGATAATTTACACCTTAGGCTCTGCTTCTAACTTGGGCCCAAATTGTAAAATGGTCTTATCTATTGGCGATTTCGTCCCAATTCACATTCCAAGTGATATTCGGCATGCTAATTACATTGCCGGTTGCGAAATTGCATTATCTCTTATAGTTTCCGAGATATGGACTATCGATAATTTACACCTTAGGCTCTGCTTCTAACTTGGGCCCAAATTGTAAAATGGTCTTACCTATTGGCGATTTCGTTCCAATTCACATTCCAAGTAATATTCGGCATGCTAATTACATTGCCGGTTGCCAAATTGCATTATCTCTTATAGTTTCCGAGATATGGACTATCGATAATTTACACCTTAGGCTCTGCTTCTAACTTGGGCCCAAATTGTAAAATGGTCTTATCTATTATCGATTTCGTTCCAATTCACATTCCAAGTAATATTCGGCATGCTAATTTCATTGCCGGTTGCCAAATTGCATTATCTCTTATAGTTTCCGAGATATGGACTATCGATTATTTACACCTTAGGCTCTGCTTCAAACTTGGGCCCAAATTGTAAAATGGTCTTATCTATTGGCGATTTCGTCCCAATTCACATTCCAAGTGATATTCGGCATGCTAATTACATTGCCGGTTGCGAAATTGCATTATCTCTTATAGTTTCCGAGATATGGACTATCAATAATTTACACCTTAGGCTCTGCTTCTAACTTGGGCCCAAATTGTAAAATGGTCTTATCTATTGGCGATTTCGATCCAATTCACATTCCAAGTAATATTCGGCATGCTAATTACATTGCCGGTTGCCAAATTGCATTATCTCTTATAGTTTCCGAGATATGGACTATCGATAATTTACACCTTAGGCTCTGCTTCTAACTTGGGCCCAAATTGTAAAATGGTCTTATCTATTGGCAATTTCGTTCCAATTCACATTCCAAGTAATATTCGGCATGCTAATTACATTGCCGGTTGCCAAATTGCATTATCTCTTATAGTTTCCGAGATATGGACTATCGATAATTTACACCTTAGGCTCTGCTTCTAACTTGGGCCCAAATTGTAAAATTGTCTTATCTATTGGCGATTTCGTTCCAATTCACAATCCAAGTAATATTCGGCATGCTAATTACATTGCCGGTTGCCAAATTGCATTATCTCTTATGGTTTCCGAGATATGGACTATCGATAATTTACACCTTAGGCTCTGCTTCTAACTTGGGCCCAAATTGTAAAATGGTCTTATCTATTGGCGATTTCGTTCCAATTCACATTCCAAGTAATATTCGGCATGCTAATTACATTGCCGGTTGCCAAATTGCATTATCTCTTATAATTTCCGAGATATGGACTATCGATAATTTACACCTTAGGCTCTGCTTCTAACTTGGGCCCAAATTGTAAAATGGTCTTATCTATTGGCGATTTCGTTCCAATTCACATTCCAAGTAATATTCGGCATGCTAATTACATTGCCGGTTGCCAAATTGCATTAACTCTTATAGTTTCCGAGATATGGACTATCGATAATTTACACCTTAGGCTCTGCTTCTAACTTGGGCCCAAATTGTAAAATGGCCTTATCTATTGGCGATTTCGTTCCAATTCACATTCCAAGTAATATTCGGCATGCTAATTACATTGCCGGTTGCCAAATTGCATTATCTCTTATAGTTTCCGAGATATGGACTATCGATAATTTACACCATAGGCTCTGCTTCTAACTTGGGCCCAAATTGTAAAATGGCCTTATCTATTGGCGATTTCGTTCCAATTCACATTCCAAGTAATATTCGGCATGCTAATTACATTGCCGGTTGCCAAATTGCATTATCTCTTATAGTTTCCGAGATATGGACTATCGATAATTTACACCTTAGGCTCTGCATCTAACTTGGGCCCAAATTGTAAAATGGTCTTATCTATTGGCGATTTCGTTCCAATTCACATTCCAAGTAATATTCGGCATGCTAATTACATTGCCGGTTGCCAAATTGCATTATCTCTTATAGTTTCCGAGATATGGACTATCGATAATTTACACCTTAGGCTCTGCTTCTAACTTGGGCCCAAATTGTAAAATGGTCTTATCTATTGGCGATTTCGTTCCAATTCACATTCCAAGTAATATTCGGCATGCTAATTACATTGCCGGTTGCCAAATTGCATTATCTCTTATAGTTTCCGAGATATGGACTATCGATAATTTACACCTTAGGCTCTGCTTCTAACTTGGGCCCAAATTGTAAAATGGTCTTATATATTGGCGATTTCGTCCCAATTCACATTCCAAGTGATATTCGGCATGCTAATTACATTGCCGGTTGCGAAATTGCATTATCTCTTATAGTTTCCGAGATATGGACTATCAATAATTTACACCTTAGGCTCTGCTTCTAACTTGGGCCCAAATTGTAAAATGGTCTTATCTATTGGCGATTTCGTTCCAATTCACATTCCAAGTAATATTCGGCATGCTAATTACATTGCCGGTTGCCAAATTGCATTATCTCTTATAGTTTCCGAGATATGGACTATCGATAATTTACACCTTAGGCTCTGCTTCTAACTTGGGCCCAAATTGTAAAATGGTCTTATCTATTGGCGATTTCGTTCCAATTCACATTCCAAGTAATATTCGGCATGCTAATTACATTGCCGGTTGCCAAATTGCATTATCTCTTATAGTTTCCGAGATATGGACTATCGATTATTTACACCTTAGGCTCTGCTTCTAACTTGGGCCCAAATTGTAAAATGGTATTATCTATTGGCGATTTCGTTCCAATTCACATTCCAAGTAATATTCGGCATGCTAATTACATTGCCGGTTGCCAAATTGCATTATCTCTTATAGTTTCCGAGATATGGACTATCGATAATTTACACCTTAGGCTCTGCTTCTAACTTGGGCCCAAATTGTAAAATGGTCTTATCTATTGGCGATTTCGTTCCAATTCACATTCCAAGTAATATTCGGCATGCTAATTACATTGCCGGTTGACAAATTGAATTATCTCTTATAGTTTCCGAGATATGGACCATCGATAATGTACACCTTAGGCTCTGCTTCTAACTTGGGCCCAAATTGTAAAATGGTCTTACCTAATGGCGATTTCGTTCCAATTCACATTCCAAGTAATATTCGGCATGCTAATTACATTGCCGGTTGCCAAATTGCATTATCTCTTATAGTTTCCGAGATATGGACTATCGATAATTTACACCTTAGGCTCTGCTTCTAACTTGGGCCCAAATTGTAAAATGGTCTTATCTATTGGCGATTTCGTTCCAATTCACATTCCAAGTAATATTCGGCATGCTAATTACATTGCCGGTTGCCAAATTGCATTATCTCTTATAGTTTCCGAGATATGGACTATCGATAATTTACACCTTAGGCTCTGCTTCTAACTTGGGCCCAAATTGTAAAATGGTCTTATCTATTGGCGATTTCGTCCCAATTCACATTCCAAGTGATATTCGGCATGCTAATTACATTGCCGGTTGCGAAATTGCATTATCTCTTATAGTTTCCGAGATATGGACTATCAATAATTTACACCTTAGGCTCTGCTTCTAACTTGGGCCCAAATTGTAAAATGGTCTTATCTATTGGCGATTTCGTTCCAATACACATTCCAAGTAATATTCGGCATGCTAATTACATTGCCGGTTGCCAAATTGCATTATCTCTTATAGTTTCCGAGATATGGACTATCGATAATTTACACCTTAGGCTCTGCTTCTAACTTGGGCCCAAATTGTAAAATGGTCTTATCTATTGGCGATTTCGTTCCAATTCACATTCCAAGTAATATTCGGCATGCTAATTACATTGCCGGTTGCCAAATTGCATTATCTCTTATAGTTTCCGAGATATGGACTATCGATAATTTACACCTTAGGCTCTGCTTCTAACTTGGGCCCAAATTGTAAAATGGTCTTATCTATTGGCGATTTCGTTCCTATTCGCATTCCAAGTAATATTCGGCATGCTAATTACATTGCCGGTTGCCAAATTGCATTATCTCTTATAGTTTCCGAGATATGGACTATCGATAATTTACGGACTTATCGATATTTTAGGCTCTGCTTCTAACTTTTGCCCAAATTGTAAAATGGTCTTATCTATTGGCGATTTCGTTCCAATTCACATTCCAAGTAATATTCGGCATGCTAATTACATTGCCGGTTGCCAAATTGCATTATCTCTTATAGTTTCCGGGATATGGACTATCGATAATTTACACCTTAGGCTCTGCTTCTAACTTGGGCCCAAATTGTAAAATGGTCTTATCTATTGGCGATTTCGTTCCAATTCACATTCCAAGTAATATTCGGCATGCTAATTACATTGCCGGTTGCCAAATTGCATTATCTCTTATAGTTTCCGAGATATGGACTATCGATTATTTACACCTTAGGCTCTGCTTCAAACTTGGGCCCAAATTGTAAAATGGTCTTATCTATTGGCGATTTCGTCCCAATTCACATTCCAAGTGATATTCGGCATGCTAATTACATTGCCGGTTGCGAAATTGCATTATCTCTTATAGTTTCCGAGATATGGACTATCAATAATTTACACCTTAGGCTCTGCTTCTAACTTGGGCCCAAATTGTAAAATGGTCTTATCTATTGGCGATTTCGTTCCAATTCACATTCCAAGTAATATTCGGCATGCTAATTACATTGCCGGTTGCCAAATTGCATTATCTCTTATAGTTTCCGAGATATGGACTATCGATAATTTACACCTTAGGCTCTGCTTCTAACTTGGGCCCAAATTGTAAAATGGTCTTATCTATTGGCGATTTCGTTCCAATTCACATTCCAAGTAATATTCGGCATGCTAATTACATTGCCGGTTGCCAAATTGCATTATCTCTTATAGTTTCCGAGATATGGACTATCGATAATTTACACCTTAGGCTCTGCTTCTAACTTGGGCCCAAATTGTAAAATGGTCCTCTCTATTGGCGATTTCGTTCCAATTCACATTCCAAGTAATATTCGGCATGCTAATTACATTGCCGGTTGCCAAATTGCATTATCTCTTATAGTTTCCGAGATATGGACTATCGATAATTTACACCTTAAGCTCTGCTTCTAACTTGGGCCCAAATTGTAAAATGGTCTTATCTATTGGCGATTTCGTTCCAATTCACATTCCAAGTAATATTCGGCATGCTAATTACATTGCCGGTTGCCAAATTGCATTATCTCTTATAGTTTCCGAGATATGGACTATCGATAATTTACACCTTAGGCTCTGCTTCTAACTTGGGCCCAAATTGTAAAATGGTCTTCTCTATTGGCGATTTCGTTCCAATTCACATTCCAAGTAATATTCGGCATGCTAATTACATTGCCGGTTGCCAAATTGCATTATCTCTTATAGTTTCCGAGATATGGACTATCGATAATTTACACCTTAGGCTCTGCTTCTAACTTGGGCCCAAATTGTAAAATGGTCTTACCTATTGGCGATTTCGTTCCAATTCACATTCCAAGTAATATTGGGCATGCTAATTACATTGCCGGTTGCCAAATTGCATTATCTCTTATAGTTTCCGAGATATGGACTATCGATAATTTACACCTTAGGCTCTGCTTCTAACTTGGGCCCAAATTGTAAAATGGTCTTATCTATTGGCGATTTCGTTCCAATTCACATTCCAAGTAATATTCGGCATGCTAATTACATTGCCGGTTGCCAAATTGCATTATCTCTTATAGTTTCCGAGATATGGACTATCGATAATTTACATCTTACGCTCTGCTTCTAACTTGGGCCCAAATTGTAAAATCGTCTTATCTATTGGCGATTTCGTTCCAATTCACATTCCAAGTAATATTCGGCATGCTAATTACATTGCCGGTTGCCAAATTGCATTATCTCTTATAGTTTCCGAGATATGGACTATCGATAATTTACACCTTAGGCTCTGCTTCTAACTTGGGCCCAAATTGTAAAATGGTCTTATCTATTGGCGATTTCGTTCCAATTCACATTCCAAGTAATATCCGGCATGCTAATTACATTGCCGGTTGCCAAATTGAATTATCTCTTATAGTTTCCGAGATATGGACTATCGATAATTTACACCTTAGGCTCTGCTTCTAACTTGGGCCCAAATTGTAAAATGGTCTTATCTATTGGCGATTTCGTTCCAGTTCACATTCCAAGTAATATTCGGCATGCTAATTACATTGCCGGTTGCCAAATTGCATTATCTCTTATAGTTTCCGAGATATGGACTATCGATAATTTACATCTTAGGCTCTGCTTCTAACTTGGGCCCAAATTGTAAAATGGTCTTATCTATTGGCGATTTCGTTCCAACTCACCTTCCAAGTAATATTCGGCATGCTAATTACATTGCCGGTTGCCAAATTGCATTATCTCTTATAGTTTCCGAGATATGGACTATCGATAATTTACACCTTAGGCTCTGCTTCTAACTTGGGCCCAAATTGTAAAATGGTCTTATCTATTGGCGATTTCGTCCCAATTCACATTCCATGTGATATTCGGCATGCTAATTACATTGCCGGTTGCGAAATTGCATTATCTCTTATAGTTTCCGAGATATGGACTATCAATAATTTACACCTTAGGCTCTGCTTCTAACTTGGGCCCAAATTGTAAAATGGTCTTATCTATTGGCGATTTCGTTCCAATTCACATTCCAAGTAATATTCGGCATGCTAATTACATTGCCGGTTGCCAAATTGCATTATCTCTTATAGTTTCCGAGATATGGATTATCGATAATTTACACCTTAGGCTCTGCTTCTAACTTGGGCCCAAATTGTAAAATGGTCTTGTCTATTGGCGTTTTCGTTCCAATTCACATTCCAAGTAATATTCGGCATGCTTATTACATTGCCGGTTGCCAAATTGCATTATCTCTTATAGTTTCCGAGATATGGACTATCGATAATTTACACCTTAGGCTCTGCTTCTAACTTGGGCCCAAATTGTAAAATGGTCTTCTCTATTGGCGATTTCGTTCCAATTCACATTCCAAGTAATATTCGGCATGCTAATTACATTGCCGGTTGCCAAATTGCATTATCTCTTATAGTTTCCGAGATATGGACTATCGATAATTTAGACCTTAGGCTCTGCTTCTAACTTGGGCCCAAATTGTAAAATGGTCTTATCTATTGGTGTTTTCGTTCCAATTCACATTCCAAGTAATATTCGGCATGCTAATTACATTGCCGGTTGCCAAATTGCATTATCTCTTATAGTTTCCGAGATATGGACTATCGATAATTTACACCTTAGGCTCTGCTTCTAACTTGGGCCCAAATTGTAAAATGGTCTTATCTATTGGCGATTTCGTTCCAATTCACATTCCA
This sequence comes from Rhynchophorus ferrugineus, assembly GCF_030347505.1. Taxonomy (NCBI): domain Eukaryota; kingdom Metazoa; phylum Arthropoda; class Insecta; order Coleoptera; family Curculionidae; genus Rhynchophorus; species Rhynchophorus ferrugineus. The sequence continues at coordinate 139,767 of NW_027472835.1, forward strand.
AGTAATATTCGGAATGCTAATTACATTGCCGGTTGCCAAATTGCATTATCTCTTATAGTTTCCGAGATATGGACTATCGATAATTTACACCTTAGGCTCTGCTTCTAACTTGGGCCCAAATTGTAAAATGGTCTTCTCTATTGGCGATTTCGTTCCAATTCACATTCCAAGTAATATTCGGCATGCTAATTACATTGCCGGTTGCCAAATTGCATTATCTCTTATAGTTTCCGAGATATGGACTATCGATAATTTACACCATAGGCTCTGCTTCTAACTTGGGCCCAAATTATAAAATGGCCTTCTCTATTGGCGATTTCGTTCCAATTCACATTCCAAGTAATATTCGGCATGCTAATTACATTGCCGGTTGCCAAATTGCATTATCTCTTATAGTTTCCGAGATATGGACTATCGATAATTTACACCTTAGGCTCTGCTTCTAACTTGGGCCCAAATTGTAAAATGGTCTTATCTATTGGCGATTTCGTTCCAATTCACATTCCAAGTAATATTCGGCATGCTAATTACATTGCCGGTTGCCAAATTGCATTATCTCTTATAGTTTCCGAGATATGGACTATCAATAATTTACATCTTAGGCTCTGCTTCTAACTTGGGCCCAAATTGTAAAATCGTCTTATCTATTGGCGATTTCGTTCCAATTCACATTCCAAGTAATATTCGGCATGCTAATTACATTGCCGGTTGCCAAATTGCATTATCTCTTATAGTTTCCGAGATATGGACTATCGATAATTTACACCATAGGCTCTGCTTCTAACTTGGGCCCAAAATGTAAAATGGTCTTATCTATTGGCGATTTCGTTCCAATTCACATTCCAAGTAATATCCGGCATGCTAATTACATTGCCGGTTGCCAAATTGAATTATCTCTTATAGTTTCCGAGATATGGACTATCGATAATTTACACCTTAGGCTCTGCTTCTAACTTGGGCCCAAATTGTAAAATGGTCTTATCTATTGGCGATTTCGTTCCAATTCACATTCCAAGTAATATTCGGCATGCTAATTACATTGCCGGTTGCCAAATTGCATTATCTCTTATAGTTTCCGAGATATGGACTATCAATTATTTACACCTTAGGCTCTGCTTCTAACTTGGGCCCAAATTGTAAAATGGTCTTATCTATTGGCGATTTCGTTCCAATTCACATTCCAAGTAATATTCGGCATGCTAATTACATTGCCGGTTGCCAAATTGCATTATCTCTTATAGTTTCCGAGATATGGACTATCGATAATTTACATCTTAGGCTCTGCTTCTAACTTGGGCCCAAATTGTAAAATGGTCTTATCTATTGGCGATTTCGTTCCAATTCACATTCCAAGTAATATTCGGCATGCTAATTACATTGCCGGTTGCCAAATTGCATTATCTCTTATAGTTTCCGAGATATGGACTATCGATAATTTACACCTTAGGCTCTGCTTCTAACTTGGGCCCAAATTGTAAAATGGTCTTATCTATTGGCGATTTCGTCCCAATTCACATTCCAAGTGATATTCCGCATGCTAATTACATTGCCGATTGCGAAATTGCATTATCTCTTATAGTTTCCGAGATATGGACTATCAATTATTTACACCTTAGGCTCTGCTTCTAACTTGGGCCCAAATTGTAAAATGGTCTTATCTATTGGCGATTTCGTTCCAATTCACATTCCAAGTAATATTCGGCATGCTAATTACATTGCCGGTTGCCAAATTGCATTATCTCTTATAGTTTCCGAGATATGGACTATCGATAATTTACATCTTAGGCTCTGCTTCTAACTTGGGCCCAAATTGTAAAATGGTCTTATCTATTGGCGTTTTCGTTCCAATTCACATTCCAAGTAATATTCGGCATGCTAATTACATTGCCGGTTGCCAAATTGCATTATCTCTTATAGTTTCCGAGATATGGACTATCGATAATTTACACCTTAGGCTCTGCTTCTAACTTGGGCCCAAATTGTAAAATGGTCTTATCTATTGGCGATTTCGTCCCAATTCACATTCCAAGTGATATTCGGCATGCTAATTACATTGCCGGTTGCGAAATTGCATTATCTCTTATAGTTTCCGAGATATGGACTATCAATAATTTACACCTTAGGCTCTGCTTCTAACTTGGGCCCAAATTGTAAAATGGTCTTATCTATTGGCGATTTCGTTCCAATTCACATTCCAAGTAATATTCGGCATGCTAATTACATTGCCGGTTGCCAAATTGCATTATCTCTTATAGTTTCCGAGATATGGACTATCGATAATTTACACCTTAGGCTCTGCTTCTAACTTGGGCCCAAATTGTAAAATGGTCTTATCTATTGGCGATTTCGTTCCAATTCACATTCCAAGTAATATTCGGCATGCTAATTACATTGCCGGTTGCCAAATTGCATTATCTCTTATAGTTTCCGAGATATGGATTATCGATAATTTACACCTTAGGCTTTGCTTCTAACTTGGGCCCAAATTGTAAAATGGTCTTGTCTATTGGCGTTTTCGTTCCAATTCACATTCCAAGTAATATTCGGCATGCTAATTACATTGCCGGTTGCCAAATTGCATTATCTCTTATAGTTTCCGAGATATGGACTATCGGTAATTTACACCTTAGGCTCTGCTTCTAACTTGGGCCCAAATTGTAAAATGGTCTTATCTATTGGCGATTTCGTTCCAATTCACATTCCAAGTAATATTCGGCATGCTAATTACATTGCCGGTTGCCAAATTGCATTATCTCTTATAGTTTCCGGGATATGGACTATCGATAATTTACACCTTAGGCTCTGCTTCTAACTTGGGCCCAAATTGTAAAATGGTCTTATCTATTGGCGATTTCGTTCCAATTCACATTCCAAGTAATATTCGGCATGCTAATTACATTGCCGGTTGCCAAATTGCATTATCTCTTATAGTTTCCGAGATATGGACTATCGATAATTTACACCTTAGGCTCTGCTTCTAACTTGGGCCCAAATTGTAAAATGGTCTTATCTATTGGCGATTTCGTCCCAATTCACATTCCAAGTGATATTCGGCATGCTAATTACATTGCCGGTTGCGAAATTGCATTAACTCTTATAGTTTCCGAGATATGGACTATCGATAATTTACACCTTAGGCTCTGCTTCTAACTTGGGCCCAAATTGTAAATTACCTATTGGCGATTTCGTTCCAATTCACATTCCAAGTAATATTCGGCATGCTAATTACATTGCCGGTTGCCAAATTGCATTATCTCTTATAGTTTCCGAGATATGGACTATCGATAATTTACACCTTAGGCTCTGCTTCTAACTTGGGCCCAAATTGTAAAATGGTCTTATCTATTATCGATTTCGTTCCAATTCACATTCCAAGTAATATTCGGCATGCTAATTTCATTGCCGGTTGCCAAATTGCATTATCTCTTATAGTTTCCGAGATATGGACTATCGATTATTTACACCTTAGGCTCTGCTTCAAACTTGGGCCCAAATTGTAAAATGGTCTTATCTATTGGCGATTTCGTCCCAATTCACATTCCAAGTGATATTCGGCATGCTAATTACATTGCCGGTTGCGAAATTGCATTATCTCTTATAGTTTCCGAGATATGGACTATCAATAATTTACACCTTAGGCTCTGCTTCTAACTTGGGCCCAAATTGTAAAATGGTCTTATCTATTGGCGATTTCGTTCCAATTTACATTCCAAGTAATATTCGGCATGCTAATTACATTGCCGGTTGCCAAATTGCATTATCTCTTATAGTTTCCGAGATATGGACTATCGATAATTTACACCTTAGGCTCTGCTTCTAACTTGGGCCCAAATTGTAAAATGGTCTTATCTATTGGCGATTTCGTTCCAATTCACATTCCAAGTAATATTCGGCATGCTAATTACATTGCCGGTTGCCAAATTGCATTATCTCTTATAGTTTCCGAGATATGGACTATCGATAATTTACACCTTAGGCTCTGCTTCTAACTTGGGCCCAAATTGTAAAATTGTCTTATCTATTGGCGATTTCGTTCCAATTCACAATCCAAGTAATATTCGGCATGCTAATTACATTGCCGGTTGCCAAATTGCATTATCTCTTATGGTTTCCGAGATATGGACTATCGATAATTTACACCTTAGGCTCTGCTTCTAACTTGGGCCCAAATTGTAAAATGGTCTTATCTATTGGCGATTTCGTTCCAATTCACATTCCAAGTAATATTCGGCATGCTAATTACATTGCCGGTTGCCAAATTGCATTATCTCTTATAGTTTCCGAGATATGGACTATCGATAATTTACACCTTAGGCTCTGCTTCTAACTTGGGCCCAAATTGTAAAATGGTCTTATCTATTGGCGATTTCGTTCCAATTCACATTCCAAGTAATATTCGGCATGCTAATTACATTGCCGGTTGCCAAATTGCATTAACTCTTATAGTTTCCGAGATATGGACTATCGATAATTTACACCTTAGGCTCTGCTTCTAACTTGGGCCCAAATTGTAAAATGGCCTTATCTATTGGCGATTTCGTTCCAATTCACATTCCAAGTAATATTCGGCATGCTAATTACATTGCCGGTTGCCAAATTGCATTATCTCTTATAGTTTCCGAGATATGGACTATCGATAATTTACACCATAGGCTCTGCTTCTAACTTGGGCCCAAATTGTAAAATGGTCTTATCTATTTGCGATTTCGTTCCAATTCACATTCCAAGTAATATTCGGCATGCTAATTACATTGCCGGTTGCCAAATTGCATTATCTCTTATAGTTTCCGATATATGGACTATCGATAATTTACACCTTAGGCTCTGCTTCTAACTTGGGCCCAAATTGTAAAATGGTCTTATCTATTGGCGATTTCGTTCCAATTCACATTCCAAGTAATATTCGGCATGCTAATTACATTGCCGGTTGCCAAATTGCATTATCTCTTATAGTTTCCGAGATATGGACTATCGATAATTTACACCTTAGGCTCTGCTTCTAACTTGGGCCCAAATTGTAAAATGGTCTTATCTATTGGCGATTTCGTTCCAATTCACATTCCAAGTAATATTCGGCATTCTAATTACATTGCCGGTTGCCAAATTGCATTATCTCTTATAGTTTCCGAGATATGGACTATCGATAATTTACACCTTAGGCTCTGCTTCTAACTTGGGCCCAAATTGTAAAATGGTCTTATATATTGGCGATTTCGTCCCAATTCACATTCCAAGTGATATTCGGCATGCTAATTACATTGCCGGTTGCGAAATTGCATTATCTCTTATAGTTTCCGAGATATGGACTATCAATAATTTACACCTTAGGCTCTGCTTCTAACTTGGGCCCAAATTGTAAAATGGTCTTATCTATTGGCGATTTCGTTCCAATTCACATTCCAAGTAATATTCGGCATGCTAATTACATTGCCGGTTGCCAAATGGCATTATCTCTTATAGTTTCCGAGATATGGACTATCGATAATTTACACCTTAGGCTCTGCTTCTAACTTTGGCCCAAATTGTAAAATGGTCTTATCTATTGGCGATTTCGTTCCAATTCACATTCCAAGTAATATTCGGCATGCTAATTACATTGCCGGTTGCCAAATTGCATTATCTCTTATAGTTTCCGAGATATGGACTATCGATTATTTACACCTTAGGCTCTGCTTCTAACTTGGGCCCAAATTGTAAAATGGTATTATCTATTGGCGATTTCGTTCCAATTCACATTCCAAGTAATATTCGGCATGCTAATTACATTGCCGGTTGCCAAATTGCATTATCTCTTATAGTTTCCGAGATATGGACTATCGATAATTTACACCTTAGGCTCTGCTTCTAACTTGGGCCCAAATTGTAAAATGGTCTTATCTATTGGCGATTTCGTTCCAATTCACATTCCAAGTAATATTCGGCATGCTAATTACATTGCCGGTTGACAAATTGAATTATCTCTTATAGTTTCCGAGATATGGACCATCGATAATGTACACCTTAGGCTCTGCTTCTAACTTGGGCCCAAATTGTAAAATGGTCTTACCTAATGGCGATTTCGTTCCAATTCACATTCCAAGTAATATTCATCATGCTAATTACATTGCCGGTTGCCAAATTGCATTATCTCTTATAGTTTCCGAGATATGGACTATCGATAATTTACACCTTAGGCTCTGCTTCTAACTTGGGCCCAAATTGTAAAATGGTCTTATCTATTGGCGATTTCGTTCCAATTCACATTCCAAGTAATATTCGGCATGCTAATTACATTGCCGGTTGCCAAATTGCATTATCTCTTATAGTTTCCGAGATATGGACTATCGATAATTTACGGACTTATCGATATTTTAGGCTCTGCTTCTAACTTGGGCCCAAATTGTAAAATGGTCTTATCTATTGGCGATTTCGTTCCAATTCACATTCCAAGTAATATTCGGCATGCTAATTACATTGCCGGTTGCCAAATTGCATTATCTCTTATAGTTTCCGGGATATGGACTATCGATAATTTACACCTTAGGCTCTGCTTCTAACTTGGGCCCAAATTGTAAAATGGTCTTATCTATTGGCGATTTCGTTCCAATTCACATTCCAAGTAATATTCGGCATGCTAATTACATTGCCGGTTGCCAAATTGCATTATCTCTTATAGTTTCCGAGATATGGACTATCGATTATTTACACCTTAGGCTCTGCTTCAAACTTGGGCCCAAATTGTAAAATGGTCTTATCTATTGGCGATTTCGTCCCAATTCACATTCCAAGTGATATTCGGCATGCTAATTACATTGCCGGTTGCGAAATTGCATTATCTCTTATAGTTTCCGAGATATGGACTATCAATAATTTACACCTTAGGCTCTGCTTCTAACTTGGGCCCAAATTGTAAAATGGTCTTATCTATTGGCGATTTCGTTCCAATTCACATTCCAAGTAATATTCGGCATGCTAATTACATTGCCGGTTGCCAAATTGCATTATCTCTTATAGTTTCCGAGATATGGACTATCGATAATTTACACCTTAGGCTCTGCTTCTAACTTGGGCCCAAATTGTAAAATGGTCTTATCTATTGGCGATTTCGTTCCAATTCACATTCCAAGTAATATTCGGCATGCTAATTACATTGCCGGTTGCCAAATTGCATTATCTCTTATAGTTTCCGAGATATGGACTATCGATAATTTACACCTTAGGCTCTGCTTCTAACTTGGGCCCAAATTGTAAAATTGTCTTATCTATTGGCGATTTCGTTCCAATTCACAATCCAAGTAATATTCGGCATGCTAATTACATTGCCGGTTGCCAAATTGCATTATCTCTTATGGTTTCCGAGATATGGGCTATCGATAATTTACACCTTAGGCTCTGCTTCTAACTTGGGCCCAAATTGTAAAATGGTCTTATCTATTGGCGATTTCGTTCCAATTCACATTCCAAGTAATATTCGGCATGCTAATTACATTGCCGGTTGCGAAATTGCATTATCTCTTATAGTTTCCGAGATATGGACTATCAATAATTTACACCTTAGGCTCTGCTTCTAACTTGGGCCCAAATTGTAAAATGGTCTTATCTATTGGCGATTTCGTTCCAATTCACATTCCAAGTAATATTTGGCATGCTAATTACATTGCCGGTTGCCAAATTGCATTATCTCTTATAGTTTCCGAGATATGGACTATCGATAATTTACACCTTAGGCTCTGCTTCTAACTTGGGCCCAAATTGTAAAATGGTCTTATCTATTGGCGATTTCGTTCCAATTCACATTCCAAGTAATATTCGGCATGCTAATTACATTGCCGGTTGCCAAATTGCATTATCTCTTATAGTTTCCGAGATATGGACTATCGATTATTTACACCTTAGGCTCTGCTTCTAACTTGGGCCCAAATTGTAAAATGGTCTTATCTATTGGCGATTTCGTTCCAATTCACATTCCAAGTAATATTTGGCATGCTAATTACATTGCCGGTTGCCAAATTGCATTATCTCTTATAGTTTCCGAGATATGGACTATCGATAATTTACACCTTAGGCTCTGCTTCTAACTTGGGCCCAAATTGTAAAATGGTCTTATCTATTGGCGATTTCGTTCCAATTCACATTCCAAGTAATATTCGGCATGCTAATTACATTGCCGGTTGACAAATTGAATTATCTCTTATAGTTTCCGAGATATGGACTATCGATAATTTACACCTTAGGCTCTGCTTCTAACTTGGGCCCAAATTGTAAAATGGTCTTACCTAATGGCGATTTCGTTCCAATTCACATTCCAAGTAATATTCGGCATGCTAATTACATTGCCGGTTGCCAAATTGCATTATCTATTATAGTTTCCGAGATATGGACTATCGATAATTTACACCTTAGGCTCTGCTTCTAACTTGGGCCCAAATTGTAAAATGGTCTTATCTATTGGCGATTTCGTTCCAATTCACATTCCAAGTAATATTCGGCATGCTAATTACATTGCCGGTTGCCAAATTGCATTATCTCTTATAGTTTCCGAGATATGGACTATCGATAATTTACACCTTAGGCTCTGCTTCTAACTTGGGCCCAAATTGTAAAATGGTCTTATCTATTGGCGATTTCGTTCCAATTCACATTCCAAGTAATATTCGGCATGCTAATTACATTGCCGGTTGCCAAATTGCATTATCTCTTATAGTTTCCGAGATATGGACTATCGATAATTTACACCTTAGGCTCTGCTTCTAACTTGGGCCCAAATTGTAAAATGGTCTTATCTATTGGCGATTTCGTTCCAATTCACATTCCAAGTAATATTCGGCATGCTAATTACATTGCCGGTTGCCAAATTGCATTATCTCTTATAGTTTCCGAGATATGGACTATCGATAATTTACACCTTAGGCTCTGCTTCTAACTTGGGCCCAAATTGTAAAATGGTCTTATCTATTGGCGATTTCGTTCCAATTCACATTCCAAGTAATATTCGGCATGCTAATTACATTGCCGGTTGCCAAATTGCATTATCTCTTATAGTTTCCGAGATATGGACTATCGATAATTTACGGACTTATCGATATTTTAGGCTCTGCTTCTAACTTGGGCCCAAATTGTAAAATGGTCTTATCTATTGGCGATTTCGTTCCAATTCACATTCCAAGTAATATTCGGCATGCTAATTACATTGCCGGTTGCCAAATTGCATTATCTCTTATAGTTTCCGGGATATGGACTATCGATAATTTACACCTTAGGCTCTGCTTCTAACTTGGGCCCAAATTGTAAAATGGTCTTATCTATTGGCGATTTCGTTCCAATTCACATTCCAAGTAATATTCGGCATGCTAATTACATTGCCGGTTGCCAAATTGCATTATCTCTTATAGTTTCCGAGCTATGGACTATCGATAATTTACACCTTAGGCTCTGCTTCTAACTTGGGCCCAAATTGTAAAATGGTCTTATCTATTGGCGATTTCGTTCCAATTCACATTCCAAGTAATATTCGGCATGCTAATTACATTGCCGGTTGCCAAATTGAATTATCTCTTATAGTTTCCGAGATATGGACTATCGATAATTTACACCCTAGGCTCTGCTTCTAACTTGGGCCCAAATTGTAAAATGGTCTTACCTATTGGCGATTTCGTTCCAATTCACATTCGAAGTAATATTCGGCATGCTAATTACATTGCCGGTTGCCAAATTGCATTATCTCTTATAGTTTCCGAGATATGGACTATCGATAATTTACACCTTACGCTCTGCTTCTAACTTGGGCCCAAATTGTAAAATGGTCTTATCTATTGGCGATTTCGTTCCAATTCACATTCCAAGTAATATTCGGCATGCTAATTACATTGCCGGTTGCCAAATTGCATTATCTCTTATAGTTTCCGAGATATGGACTATCGATAATTTACACCTTAGGCTCTGCTTCTAACTTGGGCCCAAATTGTAAAATGGTCTTATCTATTGGCGATTTCGTCCCAATTCACATTCCAAGTGATATTCGGCATGCTAATTACATTGCCGGTTGCCAAATTGCATTATCTCTTATAGTTTCCGAGATATGGACTATCGATAATTTACACCTTAGGCTCTGCTTCTAACTTGGGCCCAAATTGTAAAATGGTCTTATCTATTGGCGATTTCGTTCCAATTCACATTCCAAGTAATATTCGGCATGCTAATTACATTGCCGGTTGCCAAATTGCATTATCTCTTATAGTTTCCGAGATATGGACTATCGATAATTTACACCTTAGGCTCTGCTTCTAACTTGGGCCCAAATTGTAAAATGGTCTTATCTATTGGCGATTTCGTTCCAATTCACATTCCAAGTAATATTCGGCATGCTAATTACATTGCCGGTTGCCAAATTGCATTATCTCTTATAGTTTCCGAGATATGGACTATCGATAATTTACACCTTAGGCTCTGCTTCTAACTTGGGCCCAAATTGTAAAATGGTCTTATCTATTGGCGATTTCGTTCCAATTCACATTCCAAGTAATATATTCGGCATGCTAATTACATTGCCGTTTGCCAAATTGCATTATCTCTTATAGTTTCCGAGATATGGACTATCGATAATTTACACCTTAGGCTCTGCTTCTAACTTGGGCCCAAATTGTAAAATGGTCTTATCTATTGGCGATTTCGTCCCAATTCACATTCCAAGTGATATTCGGCATGCTAATTACATTGCCGGTTGCCAAATTGAATTATCTCTTATAGTTTCCGAGATATGGACTATCAATAATTTACACCTTAGGCTGTGCTTCTAACTTGGGCCCAAATTGTAAAATGGTCTTACCTATTGGCGATTTCGTTCCAATTCACATTCCAAGTAATATTCGGCATGCTAATTACATTGCCGGTTGCCAAATTGCATTATCACTTATAGTTTCCGAGATATGGACTATCGATAATTTACACCTTAGGCTCTGCTTCTAACTTGGGCCCAAATTGTAAAATGGTCTTATCTATTGGCGATTTCGTTCTAATTCACATTCCAAGTAATATACGGCATGCTAATTACATTGCCGGTTGCCAAATTGCATTATCTCTTATAGTTTCCGAGATATGGACTATCGATAATTTACACCTTAGGCTCTGCTTCTAACTTGGGCCCAAATTGTAAAATGGTCTTATCTATTGGCGATTTCGTTCCAATTCACATTCCAAGTAATATTCGGCATGCTAATTACATTGCCGGTTGCCAAATTGCATTATCTCTTATAGTTTCCGAGATATGGACTATCGATAATTTACACCTTAGGCTCTGCTTCTAACTTGGGCCCAAATTGTAAAATGGTCTTATCTATTGGCGATTTCGTTCCAATTCACACTCCAAGTAATATTCGGCATGCTAATTACATTGCCGGTTGCGAAATTGCATTATCTCTTATAGTTTCCGAGATATGGACTATCGATAATTTACACCTTAGGCTCTGCTTCTAACTTGGGCCCAAATTGTAAAATGATCTTATCTATTGGCGATTTCGTTCCAATTCACATTCCAAGTAATATTCGGCATGCTAATTACATTGCCGGTTGCCAAATTGCATTATCTCTTATAGTTTCCGAGATATGGACTATCGATAATTTACACCTTAGGCTCTGCTTCTAACTTGGGCCCAAATTGTAAAATGGTCTTCTCTATTGGCGATTTCGTCCCAATTCACATTCCAAGTAATATTCGGCATGCTAATTACATTGCCGTTTGCGAAATTGCATTATCTCTTATAGTTTCAGAGATATGGACTATCGATAATTTACACCTTAGGGTCTGCTTCTAACTTGGGCCCAAATTGTAAAATGGTCTTATCTATTGGCGATTTCGTTCCAATTCACATTCCAAGTAATATTCGGCATGCTAATTACATTGCCGGTTGCCAAATTGCATTATCTCTTATAGTTTCCGAGATATGGACTATCGATAATTTACACCTTAGGCTCTGCTTCTAACTTGGGCCCAAATTGTAAAATGGTCTTATCTATTGGCGATTTCGTTCCAATTCACATTCCAAGTAATATTCGGCATGCTAATTACATTGCCGGTTGCCAAATTGCATTATCTCTTATAGTTTCCGAGATATGGACTATCGATAATTTACACCATAGGCTCTGCTTCTAACTTGGGCCCAAATTGTAAAATGGTCTTATCTATTGGCGATTTCGTTCCAATTCACATTCCAAGTAATATTCGGCATGCTAATTACATTGCCGGTTGCCAAATTGCATTATCTCTTATAGTTTCCGAGATATGGACTATCGATAATTTACACCTTAGGCTTTGCTTCTGACTTGGGCCCAAATTGTAAAATGGTCTTATCTATTGGCGATTTCGTTCCAATTCACATACCAAGTAATATTCGGCATGCTAATTACATTGCCGGTTGCCAAATTGCATTATCTCTTATAGTTTCCGAGATATGGACTATCGATAATTTACACCTTAGGCTCTGCTTCTAACTTGGGCCCAAATTGTAAAATGGTCTTATTTATTGGGGATTTCGTTCCAATTCACATTCCAAGTAATATTCGGCATGCTAATTACATTGCCGGTTGCCAAATTGCATTATCTCTTATAGTTTCCGAGATATGGACTATCGATAATTTACACCTTAGGCTCTGCTTCTAACTTGGGCCCAAATTGTAAAATGGTCTTATCTATTGGCGATTTCGTTCCAATTCACATTCCAAGTAATATTCGGCATGCTAATTACATTGCCGGTTGCCAAATTGAATTATCTCTTATAGTTTCCGAGATATGGACTATCGATAATTTACACCTTAGGCTCTGCTTCTAACTTGGGCCCAAATTGTAAAATGGTCTTACCTATTGGCGATTTCGTTCCAATTCACATTCCAAGTAATATTCGGCATGCTAATTACATTGCCGTTTGCCAAATTGCATTATCTCTTATAGTTTCCGAGATATGGACTATCGATAATTTACACCTTAGGCTCTGCTTCTAACTTGGGCCCAAATTGTAAAATGGTCTTATCTATTGGCGATTTCGTTCCAATTCACATTCCAAGTAATATTCGGCATGCTAATTACATTGCCGGTTGCCAAATTGCATTATCTCTTATAGTTTCCGAGATATGGACTATCGATAATTTACACCTTAGGCTCTGCTTCTAACTTGGGCCCAAATTGTAAAATGGTCTTATCTATTGGCGATTTCGTTCCAATTCACATTCCAAGTAATATTCGGCATGCTAATTACATTGCCGGTTGCCAAATTGCATTAACTCTTATAGTTTCCGAGATATGGACTATCGATAATTTACACCTTAGGCTCTGCATCTAACTTGGGCCCAAATTGTAAAATGGTCTTATCTATTGGCGATTTCGTTCCAATTCACATTCCAAGTAATATTCGGCATGCTAATTACATTGCCGGTTGCCAAATTGCATTATCTCTTATAGTTTCCGAGATATTTACTATCGATAATTTACACCATAGGCTCTGCTTATAACTTGGGCCCAAATTGTAAAATGGTCTTATCTATTGGCGATTTCGTTCCAATTCACATTCCAAGTAATATTCGGCATGCTAATTACATTGCCGGTTGCCAAATTGCATTATATCTTATAGTTTCCGAGATATGGACTATCAATAATTTACACCTTAGGCTCTGCTTCTAACTTGGGCCCAAATTGTAAAATGGTCTTATCTATTGGCGATTTCGTTCCAATTCACATTCCAAGTAATATTCGGCATGCTAATTACATTGCCGGTTGCCAAATTGCATTATCTCTTATAGTTTCCGAGATATGGACTATCGATAATTTACACCTTAGGCTCTGCTTCTAACTTGGGCCCAAATCGTAAAATGGTCTTAGCTATTGGCGATTTCGTTCCAATTCACATTCCAAGTAATATTCGGCATGCTAATTACATTGCCGGTTGCCAAATTGCATTATCTCTTATAGTTTCCGAGATATGGACTATCGATAATTTACATCTTAGGCTCTGCTTCTAACTTGGGCCCAAATTGTAAAATGGTCTTATCTATTGGCGATTTCGTTCCAATTCACATTCCAAGTAATATTCGGCATGCTAATTACATTGCCGGTTGCCATATTGCATTAACTCTTATAGTTTCCGAGATATGGACTATCGATAATTTACACCTTAGGCTCTGCTTCTAACTTGGGCCCAAATTATAAAATGGTCTTATCTATTGGCGATTTCGTTCCAATTCACATTCCAAGTAATATTCGGCATGCTAATTACATTGCCGGTTGCCAAATTGCATTATCTCTTATAGTTTCCGAGATATGGACTATCGATAATTTACACCATAGGCTCTGCTTATAACTTGGGCCCAAATTGTAAAATGGTCTTATCTATTGGCGATTTCGTTCCAATTCACATTCCAAGTAATATTCGGCATGCTAATTACATTGCCGGTTGCCAAATTGCATTATCTCTTATAGTTTCCGAGATATGGACTATCGATAATTTACACCTAAGGCTCTGCTTCTAACTTGGGCCCAAATTGTAAAATGGTCTTATCTATTGGCGATTTCGTTCCAATTCACATTCCAAGTAATATTCGGCATGCTAATTACATTGCCGGTTGCCAAATTGCATTATCTCTTATAGTTTCCGAGATATGGACTATCGATAATTTACACCTTAGGCTCTGCTTCTAACTTGGGCCCAAATTGTAAAATGGTCTTATCTATTGGCGATTTCGTCCCAATTCACATTCCAAGTGATATTCGGCATGCTAATTACATTGCCGGTTGCGAAATTGCATTATATCTTATAGTTTCCGAGATATGGACTATCAATAATTTACACCTTAGGCTCTGCTTCTAACTTGGGCCCAAATTGTAAAATGGTCTTATCTATTGGCGATTTCGTTCCAATTCACATTCCAAGTAATATTCGGCATGCTAATTACATTGCCGGTTGCCAAATTGCATTATCTCTTATAGTTTCCGAGATATGGACTATCGATAATTTACACCTTAGGCTCTGCTTCTAACTTGGGCCCAAATTGTAAAATGGTCTTATCTATTGGCGATTTCGTTCCAATTCACATTCTAAGTAATATTCGGCATGCTAATTACATTGCCGGTTGCCAAATTGCATTATCTCTTATAGTTTCCGAGATATGGACTATCGATAATTTACACCTTAGGCTCTGCTTCTAACTTGGGCCCAAATTGTAAAATGGTCTTATCTATTGGCGATTTCGTTCCAATTCACATTCCAAGTAATATTCGGCATGCTAATTACATTGCCGGTTGCCAAATTGCATTATCTCTTATAGTTTCCGAGATATGGACTATCAATAATTTACACCTTAGGCTCTGCTTCTAACTTGGGCCCAAATTGTAAAATGGTCTTATCTATTGGCGATTTCGTTCCAATTCACATTCCAAGTAATATTCGGCATGCTAATTACATTGCCGGTTGCCAAATTGCATTATCTCTTATAGTTTCCGAGATATGGACTATCGATAATTTACACCTTAAGCTCTGCTTCTAACTTGGGCCCAAATTGTAAAATGGCCTTATCTATTGGCGATTTCGTTCCAATTCACATTCCAAGTAATATTCGGCATGCTAATTACATTGCCGGTTGCCAAATTGCATTATCTCTTATAGTTTCCGAGATATGGACTATCGATAATTTACACCTTAGGCTCTGCTTCTAACTTGGGCCCAAATTGTAAAATGGTCTTACCTATTGGCGATTTCGTTCCAATTCACACTCCAAGTAATATTCGGCATGCTAATTACATTGCCGGTTGCGAAATTGCATTATCTCTTATAGTTTCCGAGATATGGACTATCAATAATTTACACCTTAGGCTCTGCTTCTAACTTGGGCCCAAATTGTAAAATGGTCTTATCTATTGGCGATTTCGTTCCAATTCACATTCCAAGTAATATTCGGCATGCTAATTACATTGCCGGTTGCCAAATTGCATTATCTCTTATAGTTTCCGAGATATGGACTCTCGATAATTTACACCTTAGGCTCTGCTTCTAACTTGGGCCCAAATTGTAAAATGGTCTTATCTATTGGCGATTTCGTTCCAATTCACATTCCAAGTAATATTCGGCATGCTAATTACATTGCCGGTTGCCAAATTGCATTATCTCTTATAGTTTCCGAGATATGGACTATCGATAATTTACACCTTAGGCTCTGCTTCTAACTTGGGCCCAAATTGTAAAATGGTCTTATCTATTGGCGATTTCGTCCCAATTCACATTCCAAGTGATATTCGGCATGCTAATTACATTGCCGATTGCGAAATTGCATTATCTCTTATAGTTTCCGAGATATGGACTATCAATAATTTACACCTTAGGCTCTGCTTCTAACTTGGGCCCAAATTGTAAAATGGTCTTATCTATTGGCGATTTCGTTCCAATTCACATTCCAAGTAATATTCGGCATGCTAATTACATTGCCGGTTGCCAAATTGCATTATCTCTTATAGTTTCCGAGATATGGACTATCGATAATTTACACCTTAGGCTCTGCTTCTAACTTGGGCCCAAATTGTAAAATGGTCTTATCTATTGGCGATTTCGTTCCAATTCACATTCCAAGTAATACTCGGCATGCTAATTACATTGCCGGTTGCCAAATTGCATTATCTCTTATAGTTTCCGAGATATGGACTATCGATAATTTACACCTTAGGCTCTGCTTCTAACTTGGGCCCAAATTGTAAAATGGTCTTATCTATTGGCGATTTCGTTCCAATTCACATTCCAAGTAACATTCGGCATGCTAATTACATTGCCGGTTGCCAAATTGCATTATCTCTTATAGTTTCCGAGATATGGACTATCGATAATTTACACCTTAGGCTCTGCTTCTAACTTGGGCCCAAATTGTAAAATGGTCTTATCTATTGGCGATTTCGTTCCAATTCACACTCCTAGTAATATTCGGTATGCTAATTACATTGCCGGTTGCGAAATTGCATTATCTCTTATAGTTTCCGAGATATGGACTATCAATAATTTACACCTTAGGCTCTGCTTCTAAATTGGGCCCAAATTGTAAAATGGTCTTATCTATTGGCGATTTCGTTCCAATTCACATTCCAAGTAATATTCGGCATGCTAATTACATTGCCGGTTGCCAAATTGCATTATCTCTTATAGTTTCCGAGATATGGACTATCGATAATTTACACCTTAACCTCTGCTTCTAACTTGGGCCCAAATTGTAAAATGGTCTTATCTATTGGCGTTTTCGTTCCAATTCACATTCCAAGTAATATTCGGCATGCTAATTACATTGCCGGTTGCCAAATTGCATTATCTCTTATAGTTTCCGAGATATGGACTATCGATAATTTACACCTTAGGCTCTGCTTCTAACTTGGGCCCAAATTGTAAAATGGTCTTCTCTATTGGCGATTTCGTTCCAATTCACATTCCAAGTAATATTCGGCATGCTAATTACATTGCCGGTTGCCAAATTGCATTATCTCTTATTGTTTCCGAGATATGGACTATCGATAATTTACACCTTAGGCTCTGCTTCTAACTTGGGCCCAAATTGTAAAATGGTCTTATCTATTGGCGATTTCGTTCCAATTCACATTCCAAGTAATATTCGGCATGCTAATTACATTGCCTGTTGCCAAATTGCATTATCTCTTATAGTTTCGGAGATATCGACTATCGATAATTTACACCTTAGGCTCTGCTTCTAACTTGGGCCCAAATTGTAAAATGGTCTTCTCTATTGGCGATTTCGTTCGAATTCACATTCCAAGTAATATTCGGCATGCTAATTACATTGCCGGTTGCCAAATTGCATTATCTCTTATAGTTTCCGAGATATGGACTATCGATAATTTACACCTTAGGCTCTGCTTCTAACTTGGGCCCAAATTGTAAAATGGTCTTCTCTATTGGCGATTTCGTTCCAATTCACATTAAAGTAATATTCGGCATGCTAATTACATTGCCGGTTGCCAAATTGCATTATCTCTTATAGTTTCCGAGATATGGACTATCGATAATTTACACCTTAGGCTCTGCTTCTAACTTGGGCCCAAATTGTAAAATGGTCTTCTCTATTGGCGATTTCGTTCCAATTCACATTCCAAGTAATATTCGGCATGCTAATTACATTGCCGGTTGCCAAATTGCATTATCTCTTATAGTTTCCGAGATATGGACTATCGATAATTTACACCTTAGGCTCTGTTTCTAACTTGGGCCCAAATTGTAAAATCGTCTTATCTATTGGCGATTTCGTTCCAATTCGCATTCCAAGTAATATTCGGCATGCTAATTACATTGCCGGTTGCCAAATTGCATTATCTCTTATAGTTTCCGAGATATGGACTATCGGTAATTTACACCTTAGGCTCTGCTTCTAACTTGGGCCCAAATTGTAAAATGGTCTTATCTATTGGTGATTTCGTTCCAATTCACATTCCAAGTAATATCCGGCATGCTAATTACATTGCCGGTTGCCAAATTGAATTATCTCTTATAGTTTCCGAGATATGGACTATCGATAATTTACACCTTAGGCTCTGCTTCTAACTTGGGCCCAAATTGTAAAATGGCCTTACCTATTGGCGATTTCGTTCCAATTCACATTCCAAGTAATATTCGGCATGCTAATTACATTGCCGGTTGCCAAATTGCATTATCTCTTATAGTTTCCGAGATATGGACTATCGATAATTTACACCTTAGGCTCTGCTTCTAACTTGGGCCCAAATTGTAAAATGGTCTTATCTATTGGCGATTTCGTTCCAATTCACATTCCAAGTAATATTCGGCATGCTAATTACATTGCCGGTTGCCAAATTGCATTATCTCTTATAGTTTCCGAGATATGGACTATCGATAATTTACATCTTAGGCTCTGCTTCTAACTTGGGCCCAAATTGTAAAATCGTCTTATCTATTGGCGATTTCGTTCCAATTCACATTCCAAGTAATATTCGGCATGCTAATTACATTGCCGGTTGCCAAATTGCATTATCTCTTATAGTTTCCGAGATATGGACTATCGATAATTTACACCTTAGGCTCTGCTTCTAACTTGGGCCCAAATTGTAAAATGGTCTTATCCATTGGCGATTTCGTTCCAATTCAAATTCCAAGTAATATCCGGCATGCTAATTACATTGCCGGTTGCCAAATTGAATTATCTCTTATAGTTTCCGAGATATGGACTATCGATAATTTACATCTTAGGCTCTGCTTCTAACTTGGGCCCAAATTGTAAAATGGTCTTATCTATTGGCGATTTCGTTCCAATTCACATTCCAAGTAATATTCGGCATGCTAATTACATTGCCGGTTGCCAAATTGCATTATCTCTTATAGTTTCCGAGATATGGACTATCGATAATTTACACCTTAGGCTCTGCTTCTAACTTGGGCCCAAATTGTAAAATGGTCTTATCTATTGGCGATTTCGTTCCAATTCACATTCCAAGTAATATTCGGCATGCTAATTACATTGCCGGTTGCCAAATTGCATTATCTCTTATAGTTTCCGAGATATGGACTATCGATAATTTACACCTTAGGCTCTGCTTCTAACTTGGGCCCAAATTGTAAAATGGTCTTATCTATTGGCGATTTCGTTCCAATTCACATTCCAAGTAATATTCGGCATGCTAATTACATTGCCGGTTGCCAAATTGCATTATCTCTTATAGTTTCCGAGATATGGACTATCGATAATTTACACCTTAGGCTCTGCTTCTAACTTGGGCCCAAATTGTAAAATGGTCTTCTCTATAGGCGATTTCGTTCCAATTCACATTCCAAGTAATATTCGGCATGCTAATTACATTGCCGGTTGCCAAATTGCATTATCTCTTATAGTTTCCGAGATATGGACTATCGATAATTTACACCTTAGGCTCTGCTTCTAACTTGGGCCCAAATTGTAAAATGGTCTTCTCTATTGGCGATTTCGTTCCAATTCACATTCCAAGTAATATTCAACATGCTAATTACATTGCCGGTTGCCAAATTGCATTATCTCTTATAGTTTCCGAGATATGGACTATCGATAATTTACACCTTAGGCTCTGCTTCTAACTTGGGCCCAAATTGTAAAATCGTCTTATCTATTGGCGATTTCGTTCCTATTCACATTCCAAGTAATATTCGGCATGCTAATTACATTGCCGGTTGCCAAATTGCATTATCTCTTATAGTTTCCGAGATATGGACTATCGGTAATTTACACCTTAGGCTCTGCTTCTAACTTGGGCCCAAATTGTAAAATGGTCTTATCTATTGGCGATTTCGTTCCAATTCACATTCCAAGTAATATTCGGCATGCTAATTACATTGCCGGTTGCCAAATTGCATTATCTCTTATAGTTTCCGAGACATGGACTATCGATAATTTACACCTTAGGCTCTGCTTCTAACTTGGGCCCAAATTGTAAAATGGTTTTATCTATTGGCGATTTCGTCCCAATTCACATTCCAAGTGATATTCGGCATGCTAATTACATTGCCGGTTGCGAAATTGCATTATCTCTTATAGTTTCCGAGATATGGACTATCAATAATTTACACCTTAGGCTCTGCTTCTAACTTGGGCCCAAATTGTAAAATGATCTTATCTATTGGCGATTTCGTTCCAATTCACATTCCAAGTAATATTCGGCATGCTAATTACATTGCCGGTTGCCAAATTGCATTATCTCTTATAGTTTCCGAGATATGGACTATCGATAATTTACACCTTAGGCTCTGCTTCTAACTTGGGCCCAAATTGTAAAATGGTCTTATCTATTGGCGATTTCGTTCCAATTCACATTCCAAGTAATATTCGGCATGCTAATTACATTGCCGGTTGCCAAATTGCATCATCTCTGATAGTTTCCGAGATATGGACTATCGATAATTTACACCTTAGGCTCTGCTTCTAACTTGGGCCCAAATTGTAAAATGGTCTTATCTATTGGCGATTTCGTTCCAATTCACATTCCAAGTAATATTCGGCATGCTAATTACATTGCCGGATGCCAAATTGCATTATCTCTTATAGTTTCCGAGATATGGACTATCGATAATTTACACCTTAGGCTCTGCTTCTAACTTGGGCCCAAATTGTAAAATGGTCTTATCTATTGGCGTTTTCGTTCCAATTCACATTCCAAGTAATATTCGGCATGCTAATTACATTGCCGGTTGCCAAATTGCATTATCTCTTATAGTTTCCGAGATATGGACTATCGATAATTTACACCTTAGGCTCTGCTTCTAACTTGGGCCCAAATTGTAAAATGGTCTTCTCTATTGGCGATTTCGTTCCAATTCACATTCCAAGTAATATTCGGCATGCTAATTACATTGCCGGTTGCCAAATTGCATTATCTCTTATAGTTTCCGAGATATGGACTATCGATAATTTACACCTTAGGCTCTGCTTCTAACTTGGGCCCAAATTGTAAAATGGTCTTATCTATTGGCGTTTTCGTTCCAATTCACATTCCAAGTAATATTCGGCATGCTAATTACATTGCCGGTTGCCAAATTGCATTATCTCTTATAGTTTCCGAGATATGGACTATCGATAATTTACACCTTAGGCTCTGCTTCTAACTTGGGCCCAAATTGTAAAATGGTCTTCTCTATTGTCGATTTCGTTCCAATTCACATTCCAAGTAATATTCGGCATGCTAATTACATTGCCGGTTGCCAAATTACATTATCTCTTATAGTTTCCGAGATATGGACTATCGATAATTTACACCTTAGGCTCTGCTTCTAACTTGGGCCCAAATTGTAAAATGGTCTTATCTATTGGCGAATTCGTTCCAATTCACATTCCAAGTAATATTCGGCATGCTAATTACATTGCCGGTTGCCAAATTGCATTATCCCTTATAGTTTCCGATATATGGACTATCGATAATTTACACCTTAGGCTCTGCTTCTAACTTGGGCCCAAATTGTAAAATGGTCTTCTCTATTGGCGATTTCGTTCCAATTCACATTCCAAGTAATATTCGGCATGCTAATTACATTGCCGGTTGCCAAACTGCATTATCTCTTATAGTTTCCGAGATATGGACTATCGATAATTTACACCTTAGGCTCTGCTTCTAACTTGGGCCCAAATTGTAAAATGGTCTTCTCTATTGGCGATTTCGTTCCAATTCACATTCCAAGTAATATTCGGCATGCTAATTACATTGCCGGTTGCCAAATTGCATTATCTCTTATAGTTTCCGAGATATGGACTATCGATAATTTACACCTTAGGCTCTGCTTCTAACTTGGGCCCAAATTGTAAAATCGTCTTATCTATTGGCGATATCGTTCCAATTCACATTCCAAGTAATATTCGGCATGCTAATTACATTGCCGGTTGCCAAATTGCATTATCTCTTACAGTTTCCGAGATATGGACTATCGGTAATTTACACCTTAGGCTCTGCTTCTAACTTGGGCCCAAATTGTAAAATGGTCTTATCTATTGGCGATTTCGTTCCAATTCACATTCCAAGTAATATCCGGCATGCTAATTACATTGCCGGTTGCCAAATTGAATTATCTCTTATAGTTTCCGAGATATGGACTATCGATAATTTACACCTTAGGCTCTGCTTCTAACTTGGGCCCAAATTGTAAAATGGTCTTCTCTATTGGCGATTTCGTTCCAATTCACATTCCAAGTAATATTCGGCATGCTAATTACATTGCCGGTTGCCAAATTGCATTATCTCTAGGTTCGTCCATCGATCGATGGACGAACCTGTTTCCGAGATATGGACTATCGATAATTTACACCTTAGGCTCTGCTTCTAACTTGGGCCCAAATTGTAAAATGGTCTTATCTATTGGCGATTTCGTTCCAATTCACATTCCAAGTAATATTCGGCATGCTAATTACATTGCCGGTTGCCAAATTGCATTATCTCTTATAGTTTCCGAGATATCGACTATCGATAATTTACACCTTAGGCTCTGCTTCTAACTTGGGCCCAAATTGTAAAATGGTCTTCTCTATTGGCGATTTCGTTCGAATTCACATTCCAAGTAATATTCGGCATGCTAATTACATTGCCGGTTGCCAAATTGCATTATCTCTTATAGTTTCCGAGATATGGACTATCGATAATTTACACCTTAGGCTCTGCTTCTAACTTGGGCCCAAATTGTAAAATGGTCTTCTCTATTGGCGATTTCGTTCCAATTCACATTAAAGTAATATTCGGCATGCTAATTACATTGCCGGTTGCCAAATTGCATTATCTCTTATAGTTTCCGAGATATGGACTATCGATAATTTACACCTTAGGCTCTGCTTCTAACTTGGGCCCAAATTGTAAAATGGTCTTCTCTATTGGCGATTTCGTTCCAATTCACATTCCAAGTAATATTCGGCATGCTAATTACATTGCCGGTTGCCAAATTGCATTATCTCTTATAGTTTCCGAGATATGGACTATCGATAATTTACACCTTAGGCTCTGTTTCTAACTTGGGCCCAAATTGTAAAATCGACTTATCTATTGGCGATTTCGTTCCAATTCACAATCCAAGTAATATTCGGCATGCTAATTACATTGCCGGTTGCCAAATTGCATTATCTCTTATGGTTTCCGAGATATGGACTATCGATAATTTACACCTTAGGCTCTGCTTCTAACTTGGGCCCAAATTGTAAAATGGTCTTCTCTATTGGCGATTTCGTCCCAATTCACATTCCAAGTAATATTCGGCATGCTAATTACATTGCCGTTTGCAAAATTGCATTATCTCTTATAGTTTCAGAGATATGGACTATCGATAATTTACACCTTAGGCTCTGCTTCTAACTTGGGCCCAAATTGTAAAATGGTCTTATCTATTGGCGATTTCGTTCCAATTCACATTCCAAGTAATATTCGGCATGCTAATTACATTGCCGGTTGCCAAATTGCATTATCTCTTATAGTTTCCGAGATATGGACTATCGATAATTTACACCTTAGGCTCTGCTTCTAACTTGGGCCCAAATTGTAAAATGGTCTTATCTATTGGCGATTTCGTTCCAATTCACATTCCAAGTAATATTCGGCATGCTAATTACATTGCCGGTTGCCAAATTGCATTATCTCTTATAGTTTCCGAGATATGGACTATCGATAATTTACACCTTAGGCTCTGCTTCTAACTTGGGCCCAAATTGTAAAATGGTCTTATCTATTGGCGATTTCGTTCCAATTCACATTCCAAGTAATATTCGGCATGCTAATTACATTGCCGGTTGCCAAATTGCATTATCTCTTATAGTTTCCGAGATATGGACTATCGATAATTTACACCTTAGGCTCTGCTTCTAACTTGGGCCCAAATTGTAAAATGGTCTTATCTATTGGCGATTTCGTTCCAATTCAAATTCCAAGTAATATTCGGCATGCTAATTACATTGCCGGTTGCCAAATTGCATTATCTCTTATAGTTTCCGAGATATGGACTATCGATAATTTACACCTTAGGCTCTGCTTCTAACTTGGGCCCAAATTGTAAAATGGTCTTATATATTGGCGATTTCGTCCCAATTCACATTCCAAGTGATATTCGGCATGCTAATTACATTGCCGGTTGCGAAATTGCATTATCTCTTATAGTTTCCGAGATATGGACTATCAATAATTTACACCTTAGGCTCTGCTTCTAACTTGGGCCCAAATTGTAAAATGGTCTTATCTATTGGCGATTTCGTTCCAATTCACATTCCAAGTAATATTCGGCATGCTAATTACATTGCCGGTTGCCAAATTGCATTATCTCTTATAGTTTCCGAGATATGGACTATCGATAATTTACACCTTAGGCTCTGCTTCTAACTTGGGCCCAAATTGTAAAATGGTCTTATCTATTGGCGATTTCGTTCCAATTCACATTCCAAGTAATATTCGGCATGCTAATTACATTGCCGGTTGCCAAATTGCATTATCTCTTATAGTTTCCGAGATATGGACTATCGATTATTTACACCTTAGGCTCTGCTTCTAACTTGGGCCCAAATTGTAAAATGGCCTTATCTATTGGCGATTTCGTTCCAATTCACATTCCAAGTAATATTCGGCATGCTAATTACATTGCCGGTTGCCAAATTGCATTATCTCTTATAGTTTCCGAGATATGGACTATCGATAATTTACACCTTAGGCTCTGCTTCTAACTTGGGCCCAAATTGTAAAATGGTCTTATCTATTGGCGATTTCGTTCCAATTCACATTCCAAGTAATATTCGGCATGCTAATTACATTGCCGGTTGACAAATTGAATTATCTCTTATAGTTTCCGAGATATGGACTATCGATAATTTACACCTTAGGCTCTGCTTCTAACTTGGGCCCAAATTGTAAAATGGTCTTACCTAATGGCGATTTCGTTCCAATTCACATTCCAAGTAATATTCGGCATGCTAATTACATTGCCGGTTGCCAAATTGCATTATCTATTATAGTTTCCGAGATATGGACTATCGATAATTTACACCTTAGGCTCTGCTTCTAACTTGGGCCCAAATTGTAAAATGGTCTTATCTATTGGCGATTTCGTTCCAATTCACATTCCAAGTAATATTCGGCATGCTAATTACATTGCCGGTTGCCAAATTGCATTATCTCTTATAGTTTCCGAGATATGGACTATCGATAATTTACACCTTAGGCTCTGCTTCTAACTTGGGCCCAAATTGTAAAATGGTCTTATCTATTGGCGATTTCGTTCCAATTCACATTCCAAGTAATATTCGGCATGCTAATTACATTGCCGGTTGCCAAATTGCATTATCTCTTATAGTTTCCGAGATATGGACTATCGATAATTTACACCTTAGGCTCTGCTTCTAACTTGGGCCCAAATTGTAAAATGGTCTTATCTATTGGCGATTTCGTTCCAATTCACATTCCAAGTAATATTCGGCATGCTAATTACATTGCCGGTTGCCAAATTGCATTATCTCTTATAGTTTCCGAGATATGGACTATCGATAATTTACACCTTAGGCTCTGCTTCTAACTTGGGCCCAAATTGTAAAATGGTCTTATCTATTGGCGATTTCGTTCCAATTCACATTCCAAGTAATATTCGGCATGCTAATTACATTGCCGGTTGCCAAATTGCATTATCTCTTATAGTTTCCGAGATATGGACTATCGATAATTTACGGACTTATCGATATTTTAGGCTCTGCTTCTAACTTGGGCCCAAATTGTAAAATGGTCTTATCTATTGGCGATTTCGTTCCAATTCACATTCCAAGTAATATTCGGCATGCTAATTACATTGCCGGTTGCCAAATTGCATCATCTCTTATAGTTTCCGGGATATGGACTATCGATAATTTACACCTTAGGCTCTGCTTCTAACTTGGGCCCAAATTGTAAAATGGTCTTATCTATTGGCGATTTCGTTCCAATTCACATTCCAAGTAATATTCGGCATGCTAATTACATTGCCGGTTGCCAAATTGCATTATCTCTTATAGTTTCCGAGCTATGGACTATCGATAATTTACACCTTAGGCTCTGCTTCTAACTTGGGCCCAAATTGTAAAATGGTCTTATCTATTGGCGATTTCGTTCCAATTCACATTCCAAGTAATATTCGGCATGCTAATTACATTGCCGGTTGCCAAATTGAATTATCTCTTATAGTTTCCGAGATATGGACTATCGATAATTTACACCCTAGGCTCTGCTTCTAACTTGGGCCCAAATTGTAAAATGGTCTTACCTATTGGCGATTTCGTTCCAATTCACATTCGAAGTAATATTCGGCATGCTAATTACATTGCCGGTTGCCAAATTGCATTATCTCTTATAGTTTCCGAGATATGGACTATCGATAATTTACACCTTACGCTCTGCTTCTAACTAGGGCCCAAATTGTAAAATGGTCTTATCTATTGGCGATTTCGTTCCAATTCACATTCCAAGTAATATTCGGCATGCTAATTACATTGCCGGTTGCCAAATTGCATTATCTCTTATAGTTTCCGAGATATGGACTATCGATAATTTACACCTTAGGCTCTGCTTCTAACTTGGGCCCAAATTGTAAAATGGTCTTATCTATTGGCGATTTCGTCCCAATTCACATTCCAAGTGATATTCGGCATGCTAATTACATTGCCGGTTGCCAAATTGCATTATCTCTTATAGTTTCCGAGATATGGACTATCGATAATTTACACCTTAGGCTCTGCTTCTAACTTGGGCCCAAATTGTAAAATGGTCTTATCTATTGGCGATTTCGTTCCAATTCACATTCCAAGTAATATTCGGCATGCTAATTACATTGCCGGTTGCCAAATTGCATTATCTCTTATAGTTTCCGAGATATGGACTATCGATAATTTACACCTTAGGCTCTGCTTCTAACTTGGGCCCAAATTGTAAAATGGTCTTATCTATTGGCGATTTCGTTCCAATTCACATTCCAAGTAATATTCGGCATGCTAATTACATTGCCGGTTGCCAAATTGCATTATCTCTTATAGTTTCCGAGATATGGACTATCGATAATTTACACCTTAGGCTCTGCTTCTAACTTGGGCCCAAATTGTAAAATGGTCTTATCTATTGGCGATTTCGTTCCAATTCACATTCCAAGTAATATATTCGGCATGCTAATTACATTGCCGGTTGCCAAATTGCATTATCTCTTATAGTTTCCGAGATATGGACTATCGATAATTTACACCTTAGGCTCTGCTTCTAACTTGGGCCCAAATTGTAAAATGGTCTTATCTATTGGCGATTTCGTCCCAATTCACATTCCAAGTGATATTCGGCATGCTAATTACATTGCCGGTTGCCAAATTGAATTATCTCTTATAGTTTCCGAGATATGGACTATCAATAATTTACACCTTAGGCTCTGCTTCTAACTTGGGCCCAAATTGTAAAATGGTCTTACCTATTGGCGATTTCGTTCCAATTCACATTCCAAGTAATATTCGGCATGCTAATTACATTGCCGGTTGCCAAATTGCATTATCACATATAGTTTCCGAGATATGGACTATCGATAATTTACACCATAGGCTCTGCTTCTAACTTGGGCCCAAATTGTAAAATGGTCTTATCTATTGGCGATTTCGTTCTAATTCACATTCCAAGTAATATACGGCATGCTAATTACATTGCCGGTTGCCAAATTGCATTATCTCTTATAGTTTCCGAGATATGGACTATCGATAATTTACACCTTAGGCTCTGCTTCTAACTTGGGCCCAAATTGTAAAATGGTCTTATCTATTGGCGATTTCGTTCCAATTCACATTCCAAGTAATATTCGGCATGCTAATTACATTGCCGGTTGCCAAATTGCATTATCTCTTATAGTTTCCGAGATATGGACTATCGATAATTTACACCTTAGGCTCTGCTTCTAACTTGGGCCCAAATTGTAAAATGGTCTTATCTATTGGCGATTTCGTTCCAATTCACACTCCAAGTAATATTCGGCATGCTAATTACATTGCCGGTTGCGAAATTGCATTATCTCTTATAGTTTCCGAGATATGGACTATCGATAATTTACACCTTAGGCTCTGCTTCTAACTTGGGCCCAAATTGTAAAATGATCTTATCTATTGGCGATTTCGTTCCAATTCACATTCCAAGTAATATTCGGCATGCTAATTACATTGCCGGTTGCCAAATTGCATTATCTCTTATAGTTTCCGAGATATGGACTATCGATAATTTACACCTTAGGCTCTGCTTCTAACTTGGGCCCAAATTGTAAAATGGTCTTCTCTATTGGCGATTTCGTCCCAATTCACATTCCAAGTAATATTCGGCATGCTAATTACATTGCCGTTTGCGAAATTGCATTATCTCTTATAGTTTCAGAGATATGGACTATCGATAATTTACACCTTAGGCTCTGCTTCTAACTTGGGCCCAAATTGTAAAATGGTCTTATCTATTGGCGATTTCGTTCCAATTCACATTCCAAGTAATATTCGGCATGCTAATTACATTGCCGGTTGCCAAATTGCATTATCTCTTATAGTTTCCGAGATATGGACTATCGATAATTTACACCTTAGGCTCTGCTTCTAACTTGGGCCCAAATTGTAAAATGGTCTTATCTATTGGCGATTTCGTTCCAATTCACATTCCAAGTAATATTCGGCATGCTAATTACATTGCCGGTTGCCAAATTGCATTATCTCTTATAGTTTCCGAGATATGGACTATCGATAATTTACACCATAGGCTCTGCTTCTAACTTGGGCCCAAATTGTAAAATGGTCTTATCTATTGGCGATTTCGTTCCAATTCACATTCCAAGTAATATTCGGCATGCTAATTACATTGCCGGTTGCCAAATTGCATTATCTCTTATAGTTTCCGAGATATGGACTATCGATAATTTACACCTTAGGCTCTGCTTCTGACTTGGGCCCAAATTGTAAAATGGTCTTATCTATTGGCGATTTCGTTCCAATTCACATACCAAGTAATATTCGGCATGCTAATTACATTGCCGGTTGCCAAATTGCATTATCTCTTATAGTTTCCGAGATATGGACTATCGATAATTTACACCTTAGGCTCTGCTTCTAACTTGGGCCCAAATTGTAAAATGGTCTTATTTATTGGGGATTTCGTTCCAATTCACATTCCAAGTAATATTCGGCATGCTAATTACATTGCCGGTTGCCAAATTGCATTATCTCTTATAGTTTCCGAGATATGGACTATCGATAATTTACACCTTAGGCTCTGCTTCTAACTTGGGCCCAAATTGTAAAATGGTCTTATCTATTGGCGATTTCGTTCCAATTCACATTCCAAGTAATATTCGGCATGCTAATTACATTGCCGGTTGCCAAATTGAATTATCTCTTATAGTTTCCGAGATATGGACTATCGATAATTTACACCTTAGGCTCTGCTTCTAACTTGGGCCCAAATTGTAAAATGGTCTTACCTATTGGCGATTTCGTTCCAATTCACATTCCAAGTAATATTCGGCATGCTAATTACATTGCCGGTTGCCAAATTGCATTATCTCTTATAGTTTCCGAGATATGGACTATCGATAATTTACACCTTAGGCTCTGCTTCTAACTTGGGCCCAAATTGTAAAATGGTCTTATCTATTGGCGATTTCGTTCCAATTCACATTCCAAGTAATATTCGGCATGCTAATTACATTGCCGGTTGCCAAATTGCATTATCTCTTATAGTTTCCGAGATATGGACTATCGATAATTTACACCTTAGGCTCTGCTTCTAACTTGGGCCCAAATTGTAAAATGGTCTTATCTATTGGCGATTTCGTTCCAATTCACATTCCAAGTAATATTCGGCATGCTAATTACATTGCCGGTTGCCAAATTGCATTAACTCTTATAGTTTCCGAGATATGGACTATCGATAATTTACACCTTAGGCTCTGCATCTAACTTGGGCCCAAATTGTAAAATGGTCTTATCTATTGGCGATTTCGTTCCAATTCACATTCCAAGTAATATTCGGCATGCTAATTACATTGCCGGTTGCCAAATTGCATTATCTCTTATAGTTTCCGAGATATGGACTATCGATAATTTACACCTTAGGCTCTGCTTCTAACTTGGGCCCAAATTGTAAAATGGTCTTATCTATTGGCGATTTCGTTCCAATTCACATTCCAAGTAATATTCGGCATGCTAATTACATTGCCGGTTGCCAAATTGCATTATCTCTTATAGTTTCCGAGATATGGACTATCGATAATTTACACCTTAGGCTCTGCTTCTAACTTGGGCCCAAATTGTAAAATGGTCTTATCTATTGGCGATTTCGTTCCAATTCACATTCCAAGTAATATTCGGCATGCTAATTACATTGCCGGTTGCCAAATTGCATTAACTCTTATAGTTTCCGAGATATGGACTATCGATAATTTACACCTTAGGCTCTGCATCTAACTTGGGCCCAAATTGTAAAATGGTCTTATCTATTGGCGATTTCGTTCCAATTCACATTCCAAGTAATATTCGGCATGCTAATTACATTGCTGGTTGCCAAATTGCATTATCTCTTATAGTTTCCGAGATATGGACTATCGATAATTTACATCTTAGGCTCTGCTTCTAACTTGGGCCCAAATTGTAAAATGGTCTTATCTATTGGCGATTTCGTTCCAATTCACATTCCAAGTAATATTCGGCATGCTAATTACATTGCCGGTTGCCATATTGCATTAACTCTTATAGTTTCCGAGATATGGACTATCGATAATTTACACCTTAGGCTCTGCTTCTAACTTGGGCCCAAATTATAAAATGGTCTTATCTATTGGCGATTTCGTTCCAATTCACATTCCAAGTAATATTCGGCATGCTAATTACATTGCCGGTTGCCAAATTGCATTATCTCTTATAGTTTCCGAGATATGGACTATCGATAATTTACACCATAGGCTCTGCTTATAACTTGGGCCCAAATTGTAAAATGGTCTTATCTATTGGCGATTTCGTTCCAATTCACATTCCAAGTAATATTCGGCATGCTAATTACATTGCCGGTTGCCAAATTGCATTATCTCTTATAGTTTCCGAGATATGGACTATCGATAATTTACACCTAAGGCTCTGCTTCTAACTTGGGCCCAAATTGTAAAATGGTCTTATCTATTGGCGATTTCGTTCCAATTCACATTCCAAGTAATATTCGGCATGCTAATTACATTGCCGGTTGCCAAATTGCATTATCTCTTATAGTTTCCGAGATATGGACTATCGATAATTTACACCTTAGGCTCTGCTTCTAACTTGGGCCCAAATTGTAAAATGGTCTTATCTATTGGCGATTTCGTCCCAATTCACATTCCAAGTGATATTCGGCATGCTAATTACATTGCCGGTTGCGAAATTGCATTATATCTTATAGTTTCCGAGATATGGACTATCAATAATTTACACCTTAGGCTCTGCTTCTAACTTGGGCCCAAATTGTAAAATGGTCTTATCTATTGGCGATTTCGTTCCAATTCACATTCCAAGTAATATTCGGCATGCTAATTACATTGCCGGTTGCCAAATTGCATTATCTCTTATAGTTTCCGAGATATGGACTATCGATAATTTACACCTTAGGCTCTGCTTCTAACTTGGGCCCAAATTGTAAAATGGTCTTATCTATTGGCGATTTCGTTCCAATTCACATTCTAAGTAATATTCGGCATGCTAATTACATTGCCGGTTGCCAAATTGCATTATCTCTTATAGTTTCCGAGATATGGACTATCGATAATTTACACCTTAGGCTCTGCTTCTAACTTGGGCCCAAATTGTAAAATGGTCTTATCTATTGGCGATTTCGTTCCAATTCACATTCCAAGTAATATTCGGCATGCTAATTACATTGCCGGTTGCCAAATTGCATTATCTCTTATAGTTTCCGAGATATGGACTATCAATAATTTACACCTTAGGCTCTGCTTCTAACTTGGGCCCAAATTGTAAAATGGTCTTATCTATTGGCGATTTCGTTCCAATTCACATTCCAAGTAATATTCGGCATGCTAATTACATTGCCGGTTGCCAAATTGCATTATCTCTTATAGTTTCCGAGATATGGACTATCGATAATTTACACCTTAAGCTCTGCTTCTAACTTGGGCCCAAATTGTAAAATGGCCTTATCTATTGGCGATTTCGTTCCAATTCACATTCCAAGTAATATTCGGCATGCTAATTACATTGCCGGTTGCCAAATTGCATTATCTCTTATAGTTTCCGAGATATGGACTATCGATAATTTACACCTTAGGCTCTGCTTCTAACTTGGGCCCAAATTGTAAAATGGTCTTACCTATTGGCGATTTCGTTCCAATTCACACTCCAAGTAATATTCGGCATGCTAATTACATTGCCGGTTGCGAAATTGCATTATCTCTTATAGTTTCCGAGATATGGACTATCAATAATTTACACCTTAGGCTCTGCTTCTAACTTGGGCCCAAATTGTAAAATGGTCTTATCTATTGGCGATTTCGTTCCAATTCACATTCCAAGTAATATTCGGCATGCTAATTACATTGCCGGTTGCCAAATTGCATTATCTCTTATAGTTTCCGAGATATGGACTCTCGATAATTTACACCTTAGGCTCTGCTTCTAACTTGGGCCCAAATTGTAAAATGATCTTATCTATTGGCGATTTCGTTCCAATTCACATTCCAAGTAATATTCGGCATGCTAATTACATTGCCGGTTGCCAAATTGCATTATCTCTTATAGTTTCCGAGATATGGACTATCGATAATTTACACCTTAGGCTCTGCTTCTAACTTGGGCCCAAATTGTAAAATGGTCTTATCTATTGGCGATTTCGTCCCAATTCACATTCCAAGTGATATTCGGCATGCTAATTACATTGCCGATTGCGAAATTGCATTATCTCTTATAGATTCCGAGATATGGACTAACCTTAGGCTCTGCTTCTAACTTGGGCCCAAATTGTAAAATGGTCTTATCTATTGGCGATTTCGTTCCAATTCACATTCCAAGTAATATTCGGCATGCTAATTACATTGCCGGTTGCCAAATTGCATTATCTCTTATAGTTTCCGAGATATGGACTATCGATAATTTACACCTTAGGCTCTGCTTCTAACTTGGGCCCAAATTGTAAAATGGTCTTATCTATTGGCGATTTCGTTCCAATTCACATTCCAAGTAATACTCGGCATGCTAATTACATTGCCGGTTGCCAAATTGCATTATCTCTTATAGTTTCCGAGATATGGACTATCGATAATTTACACCTTAGGCTCTGCTTCTAACTTGGGCCCAAATTGTAAAATGGTCTTATCTATTGGCGATTTCGTTCCAATTCACATTCCAAGTAACATTCGGCATGCTAATTACATTGCCGGTTGCCAAATTGCATTATCTCTTATAGTTTCCGAGATATGGACTATCGATAATTTACACCTTAGGCTCTGCTTCTAACTTGGGCCCAAATTGTAAAATGGTCTTATCTATTGGCGATTTCGTTCCAATTCACACTCCAAGTAATATTCGGCATGCTAATTACATTGCCGGTTGCGAAATTGCATTATCTCTTATAGTTTCCGAGATATGGACTATCAATAATTTACACCTTAGGCTCTGCTTCTAACTTGGGCCCAAATTGTAAAATGGTCTTATCTATTGGCGATTTCGTTCCAATTCACATTCCAAGTAATATTCGGCATGCTAATTACATTGCCGGTTGCCAAATTGCATTATCTCTTATAGTTTCCGAGATATGGACTATCGATAATTTACACCTTAACCTCTGCTTCTAACTTGGGCCCAAATTGTAAAATGGTCTTATCTATTGGCGTTTTCGTTCCAATTCACATTCCAAGTAATATTCGGCATGCTAATTACATTGCCGGTTGCCAAATTGCATTATCTCTTATAGTTTCCGAGATATGGACTATCGATAATTTACACCTTAGGCTCTGCTTCTAACTTGGGCCCAAATTGTAAAATGGTCTTCTCTATTGGCGATTTCGTTCCAATTCACATTCCAAGTAATATTCGGCATGCTAATTACATTGCCGGTTGCCAAATTGCATTATCTCTTATTGTTTCCGAGATATGGACTATCGATAATTTACACCTTAGGCTCTGCTTCTAACTTGGGCCCAAATTGTAAAATGGTCTTATCTATTGGCGATTTCGTTCCAATTCACATTCCAAGTAATATTCGGCATGCTAATTACATTGCCTGTTGCCAAATTGCATTATCTCTTATAGTTTCCGAGATATCGACTATCGATAATTTACACCTTAGGCTCTGCTTCTAACTTGGGCCCAAATTGTAAAATGGTCTTCTCTATTGGCGATTTCGTTCGAATTCACATTCCAAGTAATATTCGGCATGCTAATTACATTGCCGGTTGCCAAATTGCATTATCTCTTATAGTTTCCGAGATATGGACTATCGATAATTTACACCTTAGGCTCTGCTTCTAACTTGGGCCCAAATTGTAAAATGGTCTTCTCTATTGGCGATTTCGTTCCAATTCACATTAAAGTAATATTCGGCATGCTAATTACATTGCCGGTTGCCAAATTGCATTATCTCTTATAGTTTCCGAGATATGGACTATCGATAATTTACACCTTAGGCTCTGCTTCTAACTTGGGCCCAAATTGTAAAATGGTCTTCTCTATTGGCGATTTCGTTCCAATTCACATTCCAAGTAATATTCGGCATGCTAATTACATTGCCGGTTGCCAAATTGCATTATCTCTTATAGTTTCCGAGATATGGACTATCGATAATTTACACCTTAGGCTCTGTTTCTAACTTGGGCCCAAATTGTAAAATCGTCTTATCTATTGGCGATTTCGTTCCAATTCGCATTCCAAGTAATATTCGGCATGCTAATTACATTGCCGGTTGCCAAATTGCATTATCTCTTATAGTTTCCGAGATATGGACTATCGGTAATTTACACCTTAGGCTCTGCTTCAAACTTGGGCCCAAATTGTAAAATGGTCTTATCTATTGGCGATTTCGTTCCAATTCACATTCCAAGTAATATCCGGCATGCTAATTACATTGCCGGTTGCCAAATTGAATTATCTCTTATAGTTTCCGAGATATGGACTATCGATAATTTACACCTTAGGCTCTGCTTCTAACTTGGGCCCAAATTGTAAAATGGTCTTACCTATTGGCGATTTCGTTCCAATTCACATTCCAAGTAATATTCGGCATGCTAATTACATTGCCGGTTGCCAAATTGCATTATCTCTTATAGTTTCCGAGATATGGACTATCGATAATTTACACCTTAGGCTCTGCTTCTAACTTGGGCCCAAATTGTAAAATGGTCTTATCTATTGGCGATTTCGTTCCAATTCACATTCCAAGTAATATTCGGCATGCTAATTACATTGCCGGTTGCCAAATTGCATTATCTCTTATAGTTTCCGAGATATGGACTATCGATAATTTACATCTTAGGCTCTGCTTCTAACTTGGGCCCAAATTGTAAAATCGTCTTATCTATTGGCGATTTCGTTCCAATTCACATTCCAAGTAATATTCGGCATGCTAATTACATTGCCGGTTGCCAAATTGCATTATCTCTTATAGTTTCCGAGATATGGACTATCGATAATTTACACCTTAGGCTCTG
Source organism: Rhynchophorus ferrugineus (assembly GCF_030347505.1). Classification (NCBI taxonomy): domain Eukaryota; kingdom Metazoa; phylum Arthropoda; class Insecta; order Coleoptera; family Curculionidae; genus Rhynchophorus; species Rhynchophorus ferrugineus. The sequence continues at coordinate 175,910 of NW_027472835.1, forward strand.
CTTCTAACTTGGGCCCAAATTGTAAAATGGTCTTATCCATTGGCGATTTCGTTCCAATTCAAATTCCAAGTAATATCCGGCATGCTAATTACATTGCCGGTTGCCAAATTGAATTATCTCTTATAGTTTCCGAGATATGGACTATCGATAATTTACATCTTAGGCTCTGCTTCTAACTTGGGCCCAAATTGTAAAATGGTCTTATCTATTGGCGATTTCGTTCCAATTCACATTCCAAGTAATATTCGGCATGCTAATTACATTGCCGGTTGCCAAATTGCATTATCTCTTATAGTTTCCGAGATATGGACTATCGATAATTTACACCTTAGGCTCTGCTTCTAACTTGGGCCCAAATTGTAAAATGGTCTTATCTATTGGCGATTTCGTTCCAATTCACATTCCAAGTAATATTCGGCATGCTAATTACATTGCCGGTTGCCAAATTGCATTATCTCTTATAGTTTCCGAGATATGGACTATCGATAATTTACACCTTAGGCTCTGCTTCTAACTTGGGCCCAAATTGTAAAATGGTCTTCTCTATAGGCGATTTCGTTCCAATTCACATTCCAAGTAATATTCGGCATGCTAATTACATTGCCGGTTGCCAAATTGCATTATCTCTTATAGTTTCCGAGATATGGACTATCGATAATTTACACCTTAGGCTCTGCTTCTAACTTGGGCCCAAATTGTAAAATGGTCTTCTCTATTGGCGATTTCGTTCCAATTCACATTCCAAGTAATATTCAACATGCTAATTACATTGCCGGTTGCCAAATTGCATTATCTCTTATAGTTTCCGAGATATGGACTATCGATAATTTACACCTTAGGCTCTGCTTCTAACTTGGGCCCAAATTGTAAAATCGTCTTATCTATTGGCGATTTCGTTCCAATTCACATTCCAAGTAATATTCGGCATGCTAATTACATTGCCGGTTGCCAAATTGCATTATCTCTTATAGTTTCCGAGATATGGACTATCGGTAATTTACACCTTAGGCTCTGCTTCTAACTTGGGCCCAAATTGTAAAATGGTCTTATCTATTGGCGATTTCGTTCCAATTCACATTCCAAGTAATATTCGGCATGCTAATTACATTGCCGGTTGCCAAATTGCATTATCTCTTATAGTTTCCGAGACATGGACTATCGATAATTTACACCTTAGGCTCTGCTTCTAACTTGGGCCCAAATTGTAAAATGGTTTTATCTATTGGCGATTTCGTCCCAATTCACATTCCAAGTGATATTCGGCATGCTAATTACATTGCCGGTTGCGAAATTGCATTATCTCTTATAGTTTCCGAGATATGGACTATCAATAATTTACACCTTAGGCTCTGCTTCTAACTTGGGCCCAAATTGTAAAATGATCTTATCTATTGGCGATTTCGTTCCAATTCACATTCCAAGTAATATACGGCATGCTAATTACATTGCCGGTTGCCAAATTGCATTATCTCTTATAGTTTCCGAGATATGGACTATCGATAATTTACACCTTAGGCTCTGCTTCTAACTTGGGCCCAAATTGTAAAATGGTCTTATCTATTGGCGATTTCGTTCCAATTCACATTCCAAGTAATATTCGGCATGCTAATTACATTGCCGGTTGCCAAATTGCATCATCTCTGATAGTTTCCGAGATATGGACTATCGATAATTTACACCTTAGGCTCTGCTTCTAACTTGGGCCCAAATTGTAAAATGGTCTTATCTATTGGCGATTTCGTTCCAATTCACATTCCAAGTAATATTCGGCATGCTAATTACATTGCCGGATGCCAAATTGCATTATCTCTTATAGTTTCCGAGATATGGACTATCGATAATTTACACCTTAGGCTCTGCTTCTAACTTGGGCCCAAATTGTAAAATGGTCTTATCTATTGGCGTTTTCGTTCCAATTCACATTCCAAGTAATATTCGGCATGCTAATTACATTGCCGGTTGCCAAATTGCATTATCTCTTATAGTTTCCGAGATATGGACTATCGATAATTTACACCTTAGGCTCTGCTTCTAACTTGGGCCCAAATTGTAAAATGGTCTTCTCTATTGGCGATTTCGTTCCAATTCACATTCCAAGTAATATTCGGCATGCTAATTACATTGCCGGTTGCCAAATTGCATTATCTCTTATAGTTTCCGAGATATGGACTATCGATAATTTACACCTTAGGCTCTGCTTCTAACTTGGGCCCAAATTGTAAAATGGTCTTATCTATTGGCGTTTTCGTTCCAATTCACATTCCAAGTAATATTCGGCATGCTAATTACATTGCCGGTTGCCAAATTGCATTATCTCTTATAGTTTCCGAGATATGGACTATCGATAATTTACACCTTAGGCTCTGCTTCTAACTTGGGCCCAAATTGTAAAATGGTCTTCTCTATTGTCGATTTCGTTCCAATTCACATTCCAAGTAATATTCGGCATGCTAATTACATTGCCGGTTGCCAAATTACATTATCTCTTATAGTTTCCGAGATATGGACTATCGATAATTTACACCTTAGGCTCTGCTTCTAACTTGGGCCCAAATTGTAAAATGGTCTTATCTATTGGCGATTTCGTTCCAATTCACATTCCAAGTAATATTCGGCATGCTAATTACATTGCCGGTTGCCAAATTGCATTATCCCTTATAGTTTCCGATATATGGACTATCGATAATTTACAGCTTAGGCTCTGCTTCTAACTTGGGCCCAAATTGTAAAATGGTCTTCTCTATTGGCGATTTCGTTCCAATTCACATTCCAAGTAATATTCGGCATGCTAATTACATTGCCGGTTGCCAAACTGCATTATCTCTTATAGTTTCCGAGATATGGACTATCGATAATTTACACCTTAGGCTCTGCTTCTAACTTGGGCCCAAATTGTAAAATGGTCTTCTCTATTGGCGATTTCGTTCCAATTCACATTCCAAGTAATATTCGGCATGCTAATTACATTGCCGGTTGCCAAATTGCATTATCTCTTATAGTTTCCGAGATATGGACTATCGATAATTTACACCTTAGGCTCTGCTTCTAACTTGGGCCCAAATTGTAAAATCGTCTTATCTATTGGCGATATCGTTCCAATTCACATTCCAAGTAATATTCGGCATGCTAATTACATTGCCGGTTGCCAAATTGCATTATCTCTTACAGTTTCCGAGATATGGACTATCGGTAATTTACACCTTAGGCTCTGCTTCTAACTTGGGCCCAAATTGTAAAATGGTCTTATCTATTGGCGATTTCGTTCCAATTCACATTCCAAGTAATATCCGGCATGCTAATTACATTGCCGGTTGCCAAATTGCATTATCTCTTATTGTTTCCGAGATATGGACTATCGATAATTTACACCTTAGGCTCTGCTTCTAACTTGGGCCCAAATTGTAAAATGGTCTTATCTATTGGCGATTTCGTTCCAATTCACATTCCAAGTAATATTCGGCATGCTAATTACATTGCCGGTTGCCAAATTGCATTATCTCTTATAGTTTCCGAGATATCGACTATCGATAATTTACACCTTAGGCTCTGCTTCTAACTTGGGCCCAAATTGTAAAATGGTCTTCTCTATTGGCGATTTCGTTCGAATTCACATTCCAAGTAATATTCGGCATGCTAATTACATTGCCGGTTGCCAAATTGCATTATCTCTTATAGTTTCCGAGATATGGACTATCGATAATTTACACCTTAGGCTCTGCTTCTAACTTGGGCCCAAATTGTAAAATGGTCTTCTCTATTGGCGATTTCGTTCCAATTCACATTAAAGTAATATTCGGCATGCTAATTACATTGCCGGTTGCCAAATTGCATTATCTCTTATAGTTTCCGAGATATGGACTATCGATAATTTACACCTTAGGCTCTGCTTCTAACTTGGGCCCAAATTGTAAAATGGTCTTCTCTATTGGCGATTTCGTTCCAATTCACATTCCAAGTAATATTCGGCATGCTAATTACATTGCCGGTTGCCAAATTGCATTATCTCTTATAGTTTCCGAGATATGGACTATCGATAATTTACACCTTAGGCTCTGTTTCTAACTTGGGCCCAAATTGTAAAATCGTCTTATCTATTGGCGATTTCGTTCCAATTCGCATTCCAAGTAATATTCGGCATGCTAATTACATTGCCGGTTGCCAAATTGCATTATCTCTTATAGTTTCCGAGATATGGACTATCGGTAATTTACACCTTAGGCTCTGCTTCTAACTTGGGCCCAAATTGTAAAATGGTCTTATCTATTGGCGATTTCGTTCCAATTCACATTCCAAGTAATATTCGGCATGCTAATTACATTGCCGGTTGCCAAATTGCATTATCTCTTATAGTTTCCGAGATATGGACTCTCGATAATTTACACCTTAGGCTCTGCTTCTAACTTGGGCCCAAATTGTAAAATGGTCTTACCTATTGGCGATTTCGTTCCAATTCACATTCCAAGTAATATTCGGCATGCTAATTACATTGCCGGTTGCCAAATTGCATTATCTCTTATAGTTTCCGAGATATGGACTATCGATTATTTACACCTTAGGCTCTGCTTCTAACTTGGGCCCAAATTGTAAAATGGCCTTATCTATTGGCGATTTCGTTCCAATTCACATTCCAAGTAATATTCGGCATGCTAATTACATTGCCGGTTGCCAAATTGCATTATCTCTTATAGTTTCCGAGATATGGACTATCGATAATTTACACCTTAGGCTCTGCTTCTAACTTGGGCCCAAATTGTAAAATGGTCTTACCTATTGGCGATTTCGTTCCAATTCACACTCCAAGTAATATTCGGCATGCTAATTACATTGCCGGTTGCGAAATTGCATTATCTCTTATAGTTTCCGAGATATGGACTATCAATAATTTACACCTTAGGCTCTGCTTCTAACTTGGGCCCAAATTGTAAAATGGTCTTATCTATTGGCGATTTCGTTCCAATTCACATTCCAAGTAATATTCGGCATGCTAATTACATTGCCGGTTGCCAAATTGCATTATCTCTTATAGTTTCCGAGATATGGACTCTCGATAATTTACACCTTAGGCTCTGCTTCTAACTTGGGCCCAAATTGTAAAATGGTCTTATCTATTGGCGATTTCGTTCCAATTCACATTCCATGTAATATTCGGCATGCTAATTACATTGCCGGTTGCCAAATTGCATTATCTCTTATAGTTTCCGAGATATGGACTATCGATAATTTACACCTTAGGCTCTGCTTCTAACTTGGGCCCAAATTGTAAAATGGTCTTATCTATTGGCGATTTCGTCCCAATTCACATTCCAAGTGATATTCGGCATGCTAATTACATTGCCGATTGCGAAATTGCATTATCTCTTATAGTTTCCGAGATATGGACTATCAATTATTTACACCTTAGGCTCTGCTTCTAACTTGGGCCCAAATTGTAAAATGGTCTTATCTATTGGCGATTTCGTTCCAATTCACATTCCAAGTAATATTCGGCATGCTAATTACATTGCCGGTTGCCAAATTGCATTATCTCTTATAGTTTCCGAGATATGGACTATCGATAATTTACACCTTAGGCTCTGCTTCTAACATGGGCCCAAATTGTAAAATGGTCTTATCTATTGGCGATTTCGTTCCAATTCACATTCCAAGTAATACTCGGCATGCTAATTACATTGCCGATTGCCAAATTGCATTATCTCTTATAGTTTCCGAGATATGGACTATCGATAATTTACAACTTAGGCTCTGCTTCTAACTTGGGCCCAAATTGTAAAATGGTCTTATCTATTGGCGATTTCGTTCCAATTCACATTCCAAGTAATACTCGGCATGCTAATTACATTGCCGGTTGCCAAATTGCATTATCTCTTATAGTTTCCGAGATATGGACTATCGATAATTTACACCTTAGGCTCTGCTTCTAACTTGGGCCCAAATTGTAAAATGGTCTTATCTATTGGCGATTTCGTTCCAATTCACATTCCAAGTAACATTCGGCATGCTAATTACATTGCCGGTTGCCAAATTGCATTATCTCTTATAGTTTCCGAGATATGGACTATCGATAATTTACACCTTAGGCTCTGCTTCTAACTTGGGCCCAAATTGTAAAATGGTCTTATCTATTGGCGATTTCGTTCCAATTCACACTCCAAGTAATATTCGGCATGCTAATTACATTGCCGGTTGCGAAATTGCATTATCTCTTATAGTTTCCGAGATATGGACTATCAATAATTTACACCTTAGGCTCTGCTTCTAACTTGGGCCCAAATTGTAAAATGGTCTTATCTATTGGCGATTTCGTTCCAGTTCACATTCCAAGTAATATTCGGCATGCTAATTACATTGCCGGTTGCCAAATTGCATTATCTCTTATAGTTTCCGAGATATGGACTATCGATAATTTACACCTTAGCCTCTGCTTCTAACTTGGGCCCAAATTGTAAAATGGTCTTATCTATTGGCGTTTTCGTTCCAATTCACATTCCAAGTAATATTCGGCATGCTAATTACATTGCCGGTTGCCAAATTGCATTATCTCTTATAGTTTCCGAGATATGGACTATCGATAATTTACACCTTAGGCTCTGCTTCTAACTTGGACCCAAATTGTAAAATGGTCTTCTCTATTGGCGATTTCGTTCCAATTCACATTCCAAGTAATATTCGGCATGCTAATTACATTGCCGGTTGCCAAATTGCATTATCTCTTATTGTTTCCGAGATATGGACTATCGATAATTTACACCTTAGGCTCTGCTTCTAACTTGGGCCCAAATTGTAAAATGGTCTTATCTATTGGCGATTTCGTTCCAATTCACATTCCAAGTAATATTCGGCATGCTAATTACATTGCCTGTTGCCAAATTGCATTATCTCTTATAGTTTCCGAGATATCGACTATCGATAATTTACACCTTAGGCTCTGCTTCTAACTTGGGCCCAAATTGTAAAATGGTCTTCTCTATTGGCGATTTCGTTCGAATTCACATTCCAAGTAATATTCGGCATGCTAATTACATTGCCGGTTGCCAAATTGCATTATCTCTTATAGTTTCCGAGATATGGACTATCGATAATTTACACCTTAGGCTCTGCTTCTAACTTGGGCCCAAATTGTAAAATGGTCTTCTCTATTGGCGATTTCGTTCCAATTCACATTAAAGTAATATTCGGCATGCTAATTACATTGCCGGTTGCCAAATTGCATTATCTCTTATAGTTTCCGAGATATGGACTATCGATAATTTACACCTTAGGCTCTGCTTCTAACTTGGGCCCAAATTGTAAAATGGTCTTCTCTATTGGCGATTTCGTTCCAATTCACATTCCAAGTAATATTCGGCATGCTAATTACATTGCCGGTTGCCAAATTGCATTATCTCTTATAGTTTCCGAGATATGGACTATCGATAATTTACACCTTAGGCTCTGTTTCTAACTTGGGCCCAAATGGTAAAATCGTCTTATCTATTGGCGATTTCGTTCCAATTCGCATTCCAAGTAATATTCGGCATGCTAATTACATTGCCGGTTGCCAAATTGCATTATCTCTTATAGTTTCCGAGATATGGACTATCGGTAATTTACACCTTAGGCTCTGCTTCTAACTTGGGCCCAAATTGTAAAATGGTCTTATCTATTGGCGATTTCGTTCCAATTCACACTCCAAGTAATATTCGGCATGCTAATTACATTGCCGGTTGCCAAATTGCATTATCTCTTATAGTTTCCGAGATATGGACTATCAATAATTTACACCTTAGGCTCTGCTTCTAACTTGGGCCCAAATTGTAAAATGGTCTTATCTATTGGCGATTTCGTTCCAATTCACATTCCAAGTAATATTCGGCATGCTAATTACATTGCCGGTTGACAAATTGCATTATCTCTTATAGTTTCCGAGATATGGACTCTCGATAATTTACACCTTAGGCTCTGCTTCTAACTTGGGCCCAAATTGTAAAATGGTCTTATCTATTGGCGATTTCGTTCCAATTCACATTCCATGTAATATTCGGCATGCTAATTACATTGCCGGTTGCCAAATTGCATTATCTCTTATAGTTTCCGAGATATGGACTATCGATAATTTACACCTTAGGCTCTGCTTCTAACTTGGGCCCAAATTGTAAAATGGTCTTATCTATTGGCGATTTCGTCCCAATTCACATTCCAAGTGATATTCGGCATGCTAATTACATTGCCGATTGCGAAATTGCATTATCTCTTATAGTTTCCGAGATATGGACTATCAATTATTTACACCTTAGGCTCTGCTTCTAACTTGGGCCCAAATTGTAAAATGGTCTTATCTATTGGCGATTTCGTTCCAATTCACATTCCAAGTAATATTCGGCATGCTAATTACATTGCCGGTTGCCAAATTGCATTATCTCTTATAGTTTCCGAGATATGGACTATCGATAATTTACACCTTAGGCTCTGCTTCTAACATGGGCCCAAATTGTAAAATGGTCTTATCTATTGGCGATTTCGTTCCAATTCACATTCCAAGTAATACTCGGCATGCTAATTACATTGCCGGTTGCCAAATTGCATTATCTCTTATAGTTTCCGAGATATGGACTATCGATAATTTACACCTTAGGCTCTGCTTCTAACTTGGGCCCAAATTGTAAAATGGTCTTATCTATTGGCGATTTCGTTCCAATTCACATTCCAAGTAATACTCGGCATGCTAATTACATTGCCGGTTGCCAAATTGCATTATCTCTTATAGTTTCCGAGATATGGACTATCGATAATTTACACCTTAGGCTCTGCTTCTAACTTGGGCCCAAATTGTAAAATGGTCTTATCTATTGGCGATTTCGTTCCAATTCACATTCCAAGTAACATTCGGCATGCTAATTACATTGCCGGTTGCCAAATTGCATTATCTCTTATAGTTTCCGAGATATGGACTATCGATAATTTACACCTTAGGCTCTGCTTCTAACTTGGGCCCAAATTGTAAAATGGTCTTATCTATTGGCGATTTCGTTCCAATTCACACTCCAAGTAATATTCGGCATGCTAATTACATTGCCGGTTGCGAAATTGCATTATCTCTTATAGTTTCCGAGATATGGACTATCAATAATTTACACCTTAGGCTCTGCTTCTAACTTGGGCCCAAATTGTAAAATGGTCTTATCTATTGGCGATTTCGTTCCAATTCACATTCCAAGTAATATTCGGCATGCTAATTACATTGCCGGTTGCCAAATTGCATTATCTCTTATAGTTTCCGAGATATGGACTATCGATAATTTACACCTTAGCCTCTGCTTCTAACTTGGGCCCAAATTGTAAAATGGTCTTATCTATTGGCGTTTTCGTTCCAATTCACATTCCAAGTAATATTCGGCATGCTAATTACATTGCCGGTTGCCAAATTGCATTATCTCTTATAGTTTCCGAGATATGGACTATCGATAATTTACACCTTAGGCTCTGCTTCTAACTTGGACCCAAATTGTAAAATGGTCTTCTCTATTGGCGATTTCGTTCCAATTCACATTCCAAGTAATATTCGGCATGCTAATTACATTGCCGGTTGCCAAATTGCATTATCTCTTATTGTTTCCGAGATATGGACTATCGATAATTTACACCTTAGGCTCTGCTTCTAACTTGGGCCCAAATTGTAAAATGGTCTTATCTATTGGCGATTTCGTTCCAATTCACATTCCAAGTAATATTCGGCATGCTAATTACATTGCCTGTTGCCAAATTGCATTATCTCTTATAGTTTCCGAGATATCGACTATCGATAATTTACACCTTAGGCTCTGCTTCTAACTTGGGCCCAAATTGTAAAATGGTCTTCTCTATTGGCGATTTCGTTCGAATTCACATTCCAAGTAATATTCGGCATGCTAATTACATTGGTGGTTGCCAAATTGCATTATCTCTTATAGTTTCCGAGATATCGACTATCGATAATTTACACCTTAGGCTCTGCTTCTAACTTGGGCCCAAATTGTAAAATGGTCTTCTCTATTGGCGATTTCGTTCCAATTCACATTAAAGTAATATTCGGCATGCTAATTACATTGCCGGTTGCCAAATTGCATTATCTCTTATAGTTTCCGAGATATGGACTATCGATAATTTACACCTTAGGCTCTGCTTCTAACTTGGGCCCAAATTGTAAAATGGTCTTCTCTATTGGCGATTTCGTTCCAATTCACATTCCAAGTAATATTCGGCATGCTAATTACATTGCCGGTTGCCAAATTGCATTATCTCTTATAGTTTCCGAGATATGGACTATCGATAATTTACACCTTAGGCTCTGTTTCTAACTTGGGCCCAAATGGTAAAATCGTCTTATCTATTGGCGATTTCGTTCCAATTCGCATTCCAAGTAATATTCGGCATGCTAATTACATTGCCGGTTGCCAAATTGCATTATCTCTTATAGTTTCCGAGATATGGACTATCGGTAATTTACACCTTAGGCTCTGCTTCTAACTTGGGCCCAAATTGTAAAATGGTCTTATCTATTGGCGATTTCGTTCCAATTCACATTCCAAGTAATATCCGGCATGCTAATTACATTGCCGGTTGCCAAATTGAATTATCTCTTATAGTTTCCGAGATATGGACTATCGATAATTTACACCTTAGGCTCTGCTTCTAACTTGGGCCCAAATTGTAAAATGGTCTTACCTATTGGCGATTTCGTTCCAATTCACATTCCAAGTAATATTCGGCATGCTAATTACATTGCCGGTTGCCAAATTGCATTATCTCTTATAGTTTCCGAGATATGGACTATCGATAATTTACACCTTAGGCTCTGCTTCTAACTTGGGCCCAAATTGTAAAATGGTCTTATCTATTGGCGATTTCGTTCCAATTCACATTCCAAGTAATATTCGGCATGCTAATTACATTGCCGGTTGCCAAATTGCATTATCTCTTATAGTTTCCGAGATATGGACTATCGATAATTTACATCTTAGGCTCTGCTTCTAACTTGGGCCCAAATTGTAAAATCGTCTTATCTATTGGCGATTTCGTTCCAATTCACATTCCAAGTAATATTCGGCATGCTAATTACATTGCCGGTTGCCAAATTGCATTATCTCTTATAGTTTCCGAGATATGGACTATCGATAATTTACACCTTAGGCTCTGCTTCTAACTTGGGCCCAAATTGTAAAATGGTCTTATCCATTGGCGATTTCGTTCCAATTCAAATTCCAAGTAATATCCGGCATGCTAATTACATTGCCGGTTGCCAAATTGAATTATCTCTTATAGTTTCCGAGATATGGACTATCGATAATTTACATCTTAGGCTCTGCTTCTAACTTGGGCCCAAATTGTAAAATGGTCTTATCTATTGGCGATTTCGTTCCAATTCACATTCCAAGTAATATTCGGCATGCTAATTACATTGCCGGTTGCCAAATTGCATTATCTCTTATAGTTTCCGAGATATGGACTATCGATAATTTACACCTTAGGCTCTGCTTCTAACTTGGGCCCAAATTGTAAAATGGTCTTATCTATTGGCGATTTCGTTCCAATTCACATTCCAAGTAATATTCGGCATGCTAATTACATTGCCGGTTGAAATTGCATTATCTCTTATAGTTTCCGAGATATGGACTATCGATAATTTACACCTTAGGCTCTGCTTCTAACTTGGGCCCAAATTGTAAAATGGTCTTATCTATTGGCGATTTCGTTCCAATTCACATTCCAAGTAATATTCGGCATGCTAATTACATTGCCGGTTGCCAAATTGCATTATCTCTTATAGTTTCCGAGATATGGACTATCGATAATTTACACCTTAGGCTCTGCTTCTAACTTGGGCCCAAATTGTAAAATGGTCTTCTCTATAGGCGATTTCGTTCCAATTCACATTCCAAGTAATATTCGGCATGCTAATTACATTGCCGGTTGCCAAATTGCATTATCTCTTATAGTTTCCGAGATATGGACTATCGATAATTTACACCTTAGGCTCTGCTTCTAACTTGGGCCCAAATTGTAAAATGGTCTTCTCTATTGGCGATTTCGTTCCAATTCACATTCCAAGTAATATTCAACATGCTAATTACATTGCCGGTTGCCAAATTGCATTATCTCTTATAGTTTCCGAGATATGGACTATCGATAATTTACACCTTAGGCTCTGCTTCTAACTTGGGCCCAAATTGTAAAATCGTCTTATCTATTGGCGATTTCGTTCCAATTCACTTTCCAAGTAATATTCGGCATGCTAATTACATTGCCGGTTGCCAAATTGCATTATCTCTTATAGTTTCCGAGATATGGACTATCGGTAATTTACACCTTAGGCTCTGCTTCTAACTTGGGCCCAAATTGTAAAATGGTCTTATCTATTGGCGATTTCGTTCCAATTCACATTCCAAGTAATATCCGGCATACTAATTACATTGCCGGTTGCCAAATTGAATTATCTCTTATAGTTTCCGAGATATGGACTATCGATAATTTACACCTTAGGCTCTGCTTCTAACTTGGGCCCAAATTGTAAAATGGTCTTACCTATTGGCGATTTCGTTCCAATTCACATTCCAAGTAATATTCGGCATGCTAATTACATTGCCGGTTGCCAAATTGCATTATCTCTTATAGTTTCCGAGATATGGACTATCGATAATTTACACCTTAGGCTCTGCTTCTAACTTGGGCCCAAATTGTAAAATGGTCTTATCTATTGGCGATTTCGTTCCAATTCACATTCCAAGTAATATTCGGCATGCTAATTACATTGCCGGTTGCCAAATTGCATTATCTCTTATAGTTTCCGAGATATGGACTATCGATAATTTACATCTTAGGCTCTGCTTCTAACTTGGGCCCAAATTGTAAAATGGTCTTATCTATTGGCGATTTCGTTCCAATTCACATTCCAAGTAATATTCGGCATGCTAATTACATTGCCGGTTGCCAAATTGCATTATCTCTTATAGTTTCCGAGATATGGACTATCGATAATTTACACCTTAGGCTCTGCTTCTAACTTGGGCCCAAATTGTAAAATGGTCTTCTCTATATGCGATTTCGTTCCAATTCACATTCCAAGTAATATTCGGCATGCTAATTACATTGCCGGTTGCCAAATTGCATTATCTCTTATAGTTTCCGAGATATGGACTATCGATAATTTACACCTTAGGCTCTGCTTCTAACTTGGGCCCAAATTGTAAAATGGTCTTATCTATTGGCGATTTCGTCCCAATTCACATTCCAAGTGATATTCGGCATGCTAATTACATTGCCGATTGCGAAATTGCATTATCTCTTATAGTTTCCGAGATATGGACTATCAATAATTTACACCTTAGGCTCTGCTTCTAACTTGGGCCCAAATTGTAAAATGATTTCGTTCCAATTCACATTCCAAGTAATATTCGGCATGCTAATTACATTGCCGGTTGCCAAATTGCATTATCTCTTATAGTTTCCGAGATATGGACTATCGATAATTTACACCTTAGGCTCTGCTTCTAACATGGGCCCAAATTGTAAAATGGTCTTATCTATTGGCGATTTCGTTCCAATTCACATTCCAAGTAATACTCGGCATGCTAATTACATTGCCGGTTGCCAAATTGCATTATCTCTTATAGTTTCCGAGATATGGACTATCGATAATTTACACCTTAGGCTCTGCTTCTAACTTGGGCCCAAATTGTAAAATGGTCTTATCTATTGGCGATTTCGTTCCAATTCACATTCCAAGTAATACTCGGCATGCTAATTACATTGCCGGTTGCCAAATTGCATTATCTCTTATAGTTTCCGAGATATGGACTATCGATAATTTACACCTTAGGCTCTGCTTCTAACTTGGGCCCAAATTGTAAAATGGTCTTATCTATTGGCGATTTCGTTCCAATTCACATTCCAAGTAACATTCGGCATGCTAATTACATTGCCGGTTGCCAAATTGCATTATCTCTTATAGTTTCCGAGATATGGACTATCGATAATTTACACCTTAGGCTCTGCTTCTAACTTGGGCCCAAATTGTAAAATGGTCTTATCTATTGGCGATTTCGTTCCAATTCACACTCCAAGTAATATTCGGCATGCTAATTACATTGCCGGTTGCGAAATTGCATTATCTCTTATAGTTTCCGAGATATGGACTATCAATAATTTACACCTTAGGCTCTGCTTCTAACTTGGGCCCAAATTGTAAAATGGTCTTATCTATTGGCGATTTCGTTCCAATTCACATTCCAAGTAATATTCGGCATGCTAATTACATTGCCGGTTGCCAAATCGCATTATCTCTTATAGTTTCCGAGATATGGACTATCGATAATTTACACCTTAGCCTCTGCTTCTAACTTGGGCCCAAATTGTAAAATGGTCTTATCTATTGGCGTTTTCGTTCCAATTCACATTCCAAGTAATATTCGGCATGCTAATTACATTGCCGGTTGCCAAATTGCATTATCTCTTATAGTTTCCGAGATATGGACTATCGATAATTTACACCTTAGGCTCTGCTTCTAACTTGGACCCAAATTGTAAAATGGTCTTCTCTATTGGCGATTTCGTTCCAATTCACATTCCAAGTAATATTCGGCATGCTAATTACATTGCCGGTTGCCAAATTGCATTATCTCTTATTGTTTCCGAGATATGGACTATCGATAATTTACACCATAGGCTCTGCTTCTAACTTGGGCCCAAATTGTAAAATGGTCTTATCTATTGGCGATTTCGTTCCAATTCACATTCCAAGTAATATTCGGCATGCTAATTACATTGCCTGTTGCCAAATTGCATTATCTCTTATAGTTTCCGAGATATCGACTATCGATAATTTACACCTTAGGCTCTGCTTCTAACTTGGGCCCAAATTGTAAAATGGTCTTCTCTATTGGCGATTTCGTTCGAATTCACATTCCAAGTAATATTCGGCATGCTAATTACATTGCCGGTTGCCAAATTGCATTATCTCTTATAGTTTCCGAGATATGGAGTATCGATAATTTACACCTTAGGCTCTGCTTCTAACTTGGGCCCAAATTGTAAAATGGTCTTCTCTATTGGCGATTTCGTTCCAATTCACATTAAAGTAATATTCGGCATGCTAATTACATTGCCGGTTGCCAAATTGCATTATCTCTTATAGTTTCCGAGATATGGACTATCGATAATTTACACCTTAGGCTCTGCTTCTAACTTGGGCCCAAATTGTAAAATGGTCTTCTCTATTGGCGATTTCGTTCCAATTCACATTCCAAGTAATATTCGGCATGCTAATTACATTGCCGGTTGCCAAATTGCATTATCTCTTATAGTTTCCGAAATATGGACTATCGATAATTTACACCTTAGGCTCTGTTTCTAACTTGGGCCCAAATGGTAAAATCGTCTTATCTATTGGCGATTTCGTTCCAATTCGCATTCCAAGTAATATTCGGCATGCTAATTACATTGCCGGTTGCCAAATTGCATTATCTCTTATAGTTTCCGAGATATGGACTATCGGTAATTTACACCTTAGGCTCTGCTTCTAACTTGGGCCCAAATTGTAAAATGGTCTTATCTATTGGCGATTTCGTTCCAATTCACATTCCAAGTAATATCCGGCATGCTAATTACATTGCCGGTTGCCAAATTGAATTATCTCTTATAGTTTCCGAGATATGGACTATCGATAATTTACACCTTAGGCTCTGCTTCTAACTTGGGCCCAAATTGTAAAATGGTCTTACCTATTGGCGATTTCGTTCCAATTCACATTCCAAGTAATATTCGGCATGCTAATTACATTGCCGGTTGCCAAATTGCATTATCTCTTATAGTTTCCGAGATATGGACTATCGATAATTTACACCTTAGGCTCTGCTTCTAACTTGGGCCCAAATTGTAAAATGGTCTTATCTATTGGCGATTTCGTTCCAATTCACATTCCAAGTAATATTCGGCATGCTAATTACATTGCCGGTTGCCAAATTGCATTATCTCTTATAGTTTCCGAGATATGGACTATCGATAATTTACATCTTAGGCTCTGCTTCTAACTTGGGCCCAAATTGTAAAATCGTCTTATCTATTGGTGATTTCGTTCCAATTCACATTCCAAGTAATATTCGGCATGCTAATTACATTGCCGGTTGCCAAATTGCATTATCTCTTATAGTTTCCGAGATATGGACTATCGATAATTTACACCTTAGGCTCTGCTTCTAACTTGGGCCCAAATTGTAAAATGGTCTTATCCATTGGCGATTTCGTTCCAATTCAAATTCCAAGTAATATCCGGCATGCTAATTACATTGCCGGTTGCCAAATTGAATTATCTCTTATAGTTTCCGAGATATGGACTATCGATAATTTACATCTTAGGCTCTGCTTCTAACTTGGGCCCAAATTGTAAAATGGTCTTATCTATTGGCGATTTCGTTCCAATTCACATTCCAAGTAATATTCGGCATGCTAATTACATTGCCGGTTGCCAAATTGCATTATCTCTTATAGTTTCCGAGATATGGACTATCGATAATTTACACCTTAGGCTCTGCTTCTAACTTGGGCCCAAATTGTAAAATGGTCTTATCTATTGGCGATTTCGTTCCAATTCACATTCCAAGTAATATTCGGCATGCTAATTACATTGCCGGTTGCCAAATTGCATTATCTCTTATAGTTTCCGAGATATGGACTATCGATAATTTACACCTTAGGCTCTGCTTCTAACTTGGGCCCAAATTGTAAAATGGTCTTATCTATTGGCGATTTCGTTCCAATTCACATTCCAAGTAATATTCGGCATGCTAATTACATTGCCGGTTGCCAAATTGCATTATCTCTTATAGTTTCCGAGATATGGACTATCGATAATTTACACCTTAGGCTCTGCTTCTAACTTGGGCCCAAATTGTAAAATGGTCTTCTCTATAGGCGATTTCGTTCCAATTCACATTCCAAGTAATATTCGGCATGCTAATTACATTGCCGGTTGCCAAATTGCATTATCTCTTATAGTTTCCGAGATATGGACTATCGATAATTTACACCTTAGGCTCTGCTTCTAACTTGGGCCCAAATTGTAAAATGGTCTTCTCTATTGGCGATTTCGTTCCAATTCACATTCCAAGTAATATTCGGCATGCTAATTACATTGCCGGTTGCCAAATTGCATTATCTCTTATAGTTTCCGAGATATGGACTATCGATAATTTACACCTTAGGCTCTGTTTCTAACTTGGGCCCAAATGGTAAAATCGTCTTATCTATTGGCGATTTCGTTCCAATTCGCATTCCAAGTAATATTCGGCATGCTAATTACATTGCCGGTTGCCAAATTGCATTATCTCTTATAGTTTCCGAGATATGGACTATCGGTAATTTACACCTTAGGCTCTGCTTCTAACTTGGGCCCAAATTGTAAAATGGTCTTATCTATTGGCGATTTCGTTCCAATTCACATTCCAAGTAATATCCGGCATGCTAATTACATTGCCGGTTGCCAAATTGAATTATCTCTTATAGTTTCCGAGATATGGACTATCGATAATTTACACCTTAGGCTCTGCTTCTAACTTGGGCCCAAATTGTAAAATGGTCTTACCTATTGGCGATTTCGTTCCAATTCACATTCCAAGTAATATTCGGCATGCTAATTACATTGCCGGTTGCCAAATTGCATTATCTCTTATAGTTTCCGAGATATGGACTATCGATAATTTACACCTTAGGCTCTGCTTCTAACTTGGGCCCAAATTGTAAAATGGTCTTATCTATTGGCGATTTCGTTCCAATTCACATTCCAAGTAATATTCGGCATGCTAATTACATTGCCGGTTGCCAAATTGCATTATCTCTTATAGTTTCCGAGATATGGACTATCGATAATTTACATCTTAGGCTCTGCTTCTAACTTGGGCCCAAATTGTAAAATCGTCTTATCTATTGGTGATTTCGTTCCAATTCACATTCCAAGTAATATTCGGCATGCTAATTACATTGCCGGTTGCCAAATTGCATTATCTCTTATAGTTTCCGAGATATGGACTATCGATAATTTACACCTTAGGCTCTGCTTCTAACTTGGGCCCAAATTGTAAAATGGTCTTATCCATTGGCGATTTCGTTCCAATTCAAATTCCAAGTAATATCCGGCATGCTAATTACATTGCCGGTTGCCAAATTGAATTATCTCTTATAGTTTCCGAGATATGGACTATCGATAATTTACATCTTAGGCTCTGCTTCTAACTTGGGCCCAAATTGTAAAATGGTCTTATCTATTGGCGATTTCGTTCCAATTCACATTCCAAGTAATATTCGGCATGCTAATTACATTGCCGGTTGCCAAATTGCATTATCTCTTATAGTTTCCGAGATATGGACTATCGATAATTTACACCTTAGGCTCTGCTTCTAACTTGGGCCCAAATTGTAAAATGGTCTTATCTATTGGCGATTTCGTTCCAATTCACATTCCAAGTAATATTCGGCATGCTAATTACATTGCCGGTTGCCAAATTGCATTATCTCTTATAGTTTCCGAGATATGGACTATCGATAATTTACACCTTAGGCTCTGCTTCTAACTTGGGCCCAAATTGTAAAATGGTCTTATCTATTGGCGATTTCGTTCCAATTCACATTCCAAGTAATATTCGGCATGCTAATTACATTGCCGGTTGCCAAATTGCATTATCTCTTATAGTTTCCGAGATATGGACTATCGATAATTTACACCTTAGGCTCTGCTTCTAACTTGGGCCCAAATTGTAAAATGGTCTTCTCTATAGGCGATTTCGTTCCAATTCACATTCCAAGTAATATTCGGCATGCTAATTACATTGCCGGTTGCCAAATTGCATTATCTCTTATAGTTTCCGAGATATGGACTATCGATAATTTACACCTTAGGCTCTGCTTCTAACTTGGGCCCAAATTGTAAAATGGTCTTCTCTATTGGCGATTTCGTTCCAATTCACATTCCAAGTAATACTCAACATGCTAATTACATTGCCGGTTGCCAAATTGCATTATCTCTTATAGTTTCCGAGATATGGACTATCGATAATTTACACCTTAGGCTCTGCTTCTAACTTGGGCCCAAATTGTAAAATCGTCTTATCTATTGGCGATTTCGTTCCAATTCACATTCCAAGTAATATTCGGCATGCTAATTACATTGCCGGTTGCCAAATTGCATTATCTCTTATAGTTTCCGAGATATGGACTATCGGTAATTTACACCTTAGGCTCTGCTTCTAACTTGGGCCCAAATTGTAAAATGGTCTTATCTATTGGCGATTTCGTTCCAATTCACATTCCAAGTAATATCCGGCATGCTAATTACATTGCCGGTTGCCAAATTGAATTATCTCTTATAGTTTCCGAGATATGGACTATCGATAATTTACACCTTAGGCTCTGCTTCTAACTTGGGCCCAAATTGTAAAATGGTCTTACCTATTGGCGATTTCGTTCCAATTCACATTCCAAGTAATATTCGGCATGCTAATTACATTGCCGGTTGCCAAATTGCATTATCTCTTATAGTTTCCGAGATATGGACTATCGATAATTTACACCTTAGGCTCTGCTTCTAACTTGGGCCCAAATTGTAAAATGGTCTTATCTATTGGCGATTTCGTTCCAATTCACATTCCAAGTAATATTCGGCATGCTAATTACATTGCCGGTTGCCAAATTGCATTATCTCTTATAGTTTCCGAGATATGGACTATCGATAATTTACATCTTAGGCTCTGCTTCTAACTTGGGCCCAAATTGTAAAATGGTCTTATCTATTGGCGATTTCGTTCCAATTCACATTCCAAGTAATATTCGGCATGCTAATTACATTGCCGGTTGCCAAATTGCATTATCTCTTATAGTTTCCGAGATATGGACTATCGATAATTTACACCTTAGGCTCTGCTTCTAACTTGGGCCCAAATTGTAAAATGGTCTTCTCTATAGGCGATTTCGTTCCAATTCACATTCCAAGTAATATTCGGCATGCTAATTACATTGCCGGTTGCCAAATTGCATTATCTCTTATAGTTTCCGAGATATGGACTATCGATAATTTACACCTTAGGCTCTGCTTCTAACTTGGGCCCAAATTGTAAAATGGTCTTCTCTATTGGCGATTTCGTTCCAATTCACATTCCAAGTAATATTCAACATGCTAATTACATTGCCGGTTGCCAAATTGCATTATCTCTTATAGTTTCCGAGATATGGACTATCGATAATTTACACCTTAGGCTCTGCTTCTAACTTGGGCCCAAATTGTAAAATCGTCTTATCTATTGGCGATTTCGTTCCAATTCACATTCCAAGTAATATTCGGCATGCTAATTACATTGCCGGTTGCCAAATTGCATTATCTCTTATAGTTTCCGAGATATGGACTATCGGTAATTTACACCTTAGGCTCTGCTTCTAACTTGGGCCCAAATTGTAAAATGGTCTTATCTATTGGCGATTTCGTTCCAATTCACATTCCAAGTAATATCCGGCATGCTAATTACATTGCCGGTTGCCAAATTGAATTATCTCTTATAGTTTCCGAGATATGGACTATCGATAATTTACACCTTAGGCTCTGCTTCTAACTTGGGCCCAAATTGTAAAATGGTCTTCTCTATATGCGATTTCGTTCCAATTCACATTCCAAGTAATATTCGGCATGCTAATTACATTGCCGGTTGCCAAATTGCATTATCTCTTATAGTTTCCGAGATATGGACTATCGATAATTTACACCTTAGGCTCTGCTTCTAACTTGGGCCTAAATTGTAAAATGGTCTTATCTATTGGCGATTTCGTCCCAATTCACATTCCAAGTGATATTCGGCATGCTAATTACATTGCCGATTGCGAAATTGCATTATCTCTTATAGTTTCCGAGATATGGACTATCAATTATTTACACCTTAGGCTCTGCTTCTAACTTGGGCCCAAATTGTAAAATGGTCTTATCTATTGGCGATTTCGTTCCAATTCACATTCCAAGTAATATTCGGCATGCTAATTACATTGCCGGTTGCCAAATTGCATTATCTCTTATAGTTTCCGAGATATGGACTATCGATAATTTACATCTTAGGCTCTGCTTCTAACATGGGCCCAAATTGTAAAATGGTCTTATCTATTGGCGATTTCGTTCCAATTCACATTCCAAGTAATACTCGGCATGCTAATTACATTGCCGGTTGCCAAATTGCATTATCTCTTATAGTTTCCGAGATATGGACTATCGATAATTTACACCTTAGGCTCTGCTTCTAACTTGGGCCCAAATTGTAAAATGGTCTTATCTATTGGCGATTTCGTTCCAATTCACATTCCAAGTAATACTCGGCATGCTAATTACATTGCCGGTTGCCAAATTGCATTATCTCTTATAGTTTCCGAGATATGGACTATCGATAATTTACACCTTAGGCTCTGCTTCTAACTTGGGCCCAAATTGTAAAATGGTCTTATCTATTGGCGATTTCGTTCCAATTCACATTCCAAGTAACATTCGGCATGCTAATTACATTGCCGGTTGCCAAATTGCATTATCTCTTATAGTTTCCGAGATATGGACTATCGATAATTTACACCTTAGGCTCTGCTTCTAACTTGGGCCCAAATTGTAAAATGGTCTTATCTATTGGCGATTTCGTTCCAATTCACACTCCAAGTAATATTCGGCATGCTAATTACATTGCCGGTTGCGAAATTGCATTATCTCTTATAGTTTCCGAGATATGGACTATCAATAATTTACACCTTAGGCTCTGCTTCTAACTTGGGCCCAAATTGTAAAATGGTCTTATCTATTGGCGATTTCGTTCCAATTCACATTCCAAGTAATATTCGGCATGCTAATTACATTGCCGGTTGCCAAATCGCATTATCTCTTATAGTTTCCGAGATATGGACTATCGATAATTTACACCTTAGCCTCTGCTTCTAACTTGGGCCCAAATTGTAAAATGGTCTTATCTATTGGCGTTTTCGTTCCAATTCACATTCCAAGTAATATTCGGCATGCTAATTACATTGCCGGTTGCCAAATTGCATTATCTCTTATAGTTTCCGAGATATGGACTATCGATAATTTACACCTTAGGCTCTGCTTCTAACTTGGACCCAAATTGTAAAATGGTCTTCTCTATTGGCGATTTCGTTCCAATTCACATTCGAAGTAATATTCGGCATGCTAATTACATTGCCGGTTGCCAAATTGCATTATCTCTTATTGTTTCCGAGATATGGACTATCGATAATTTACACCATAGGCTCTGCTTCTAACTTGGGCCCAAATTGTAAAATGGTCTTATCTATTGGCGATTTCGTTCCAATTCACATTCCAAGTAATATTCGGCATGCTAATTACATTGCCTGTTGCCAAATTGCATTATCTCTTATAGTTTCCGAGATATCGACTATCGATAATTTACACCTTAGGCTCTGCTTCTAACTTGGGCCCAAATTGTAAAATGGTCTTCTCTATTGGCGATTTCGTTCGAATTCACATTCCAAGTAATATTCGGCATGCTAATTACATTGCCGGTTGCCAAATTGCATTATCTCTTATAGTTTCCGAGATATGGAGTATCGATAATTTACACCTTAGGCTCTGCTTCTAACTTGGGCCCAAATTGTAAAATGGTCTTCTCTATTGGCGATTTCGTTCCAATTCACATTAAAGTAATATTCGGCATGCTAATTACATTGCCGGTTGCCAAATTGCATTATCTCTTATAGTTTCCGAGATATGGACTATCGATAATTTACACCTTAGGCTCTGCTTCTAACTTGGGCCCAAATTGTAAAATGGTCTTCTCTATTGGCGATTTCGTTCCAATTCACATTCCAAGTAATATTCGGCATGCTAATTACATTGCCGGTTGCCAAATTGCATTATCTCTTATAGTTTCCGAAATATGGACTATCGATAATTTACACCTTAGGCTCTGTTTCTAACTTGGGCCCAAATGGTAAAATCGTCTTATCTATTGGCGATTTCGTTCCAATTCGCATTCCAAGTAATATTCGGCATGCTAATTACATTGCCGGTTGCCAAATTGCATTATCTCTTATAGTTTCCGAGATATGGACTATCGGTAATTTACACCTTAGGCTCTGCTTCTAACTTGGGCCCAAATTGTAAAATGGTCTTATCTATTGGCGATTTCGTTCCAATTCACATTCCAAGTAATATCCGGCATGCTAATTACATTGCCGGTTGCCAAATTGAATTATCTCTTATAGTTTCCGAGATATGGACTATCGATAATTTACACCTTAGGCTCTGCTTCTAACTTGGGCCCAAATTGTAAAATGGTCTTACCTATTGGCGATTTCGTTCCAATTCACATTCCAAGTAATATTCGGCATGCTAATTACATTGCCGGTTGCCAAATTGCATTATCTCTTATAGTTTCCGAGATATGGACTATCGATAATTTACACCTTAGGCTCTGCTTCTAACTTGGGCCCAAATTGTAAAATGGTCTTATCTATTGGCGATTTCGTTCCAATTCACATTCCAAGTAATATTCGGCATGCTAATTACATTGCCGGTTGCCAAATTGCATTATCTCTTATAGTTTCCGAGATATGGACTATCGATAATTTACATCTTAGGCTCTGCTTCTAACTTGGGCCCAAATTGTAAAATCGTCTTATCTATTGGTGATTTCGTTCCAATTCACATTCCAAGTAATATTCGGCATGCTAATTACATTGCCGGTTGCCAAATTGCATTATCTCTTATAGTTTCCGAGATATGGACTATCGATAATTTACACCTTAGGCTCTGCTTCTAACTTGGGCCCAAATTGTAAAATGGTCTTATCCATTGGCGATTTCGTTCCAATTCAAATTCCAAGTAATATCCGGCATGCTAATTACATTGCCGGTTGCCAAATTGAATTATCTCTTATAGTTTCCGAGATATGGACTATCGATAATTTACATCTTAGGCTCTGCTTCTAACTTGGGCCCAAATTGTAAAATGGTCTTATCTATTGGCGATTTCGTTCCAATTCACATTCCAAGTAATATTCGGCATGCTAATTACATTGCCGGTTGCCAAATTGCATTATCTCTTATAGTTTCCGAGATATGGACTATCGATAATTTACACCTTAGGCTCTGCTTCTAACTTGGGCCCAAATTGTAAAATGGTCTTATCTATTGGCGATTTCGTTCCAATTCACATTCCAAGTAATATTCGGCATGCTAATTACATTGCCGGTTGCCAAATTGCATTATCTCTTATAGTTTCCGAGATATGGACTATCGATAATTTACACCTTAGGCTCTGCTTCTAACTTGGGCCCAAATTGTAAAATGGTCTTATCTATTGGCGATTTCGTTCCAATTCACATTCCAAGTAATATTCGGCATGCTAATTACATTGCCGGTTGCCAAATTGCATTATCTCTTATAGTTTCCGAGATATGGACTATCGATAATTTACACCTTAGGCTCTGCTTCTAACTTGGGCCCAAATTGTAAAATGGTCTTCTCTATAGGCGATTTCGTTCCAATTCACATTCCAAGTAATATTCGGCATGCTAATTACATTGCCGGTTGCCAAATTGCATTATCTCTTATAGTTTCCGAGATATGGACTATCGATAATTTACACCTTAGGCTCTGCTTCTAACTTGGGCCCAAATTGTAAAATGGTCTTCTCTATTGGCGATTTCGTTCCAATTCACATTCCAAGTAATATTCGGCATGCTAATTACATTGCCGGTTGCCAAATTGCATTATCTCTTATAGTTTCCGAGATATGGACTATCGATAATTTACACCTTAGGCTCTGTTTCTAACTTGGGCCCAAATGGTAAAATCGTCTTATCTATTGGCGATTTCGTTCCAATTCGCATTCCAAGTAATATTCGGCATGCTAATTACATTGCCGGTTGCCAAATTGCATTATCTCTTATAGTTTCCGAGATATGGACTATCGGTAATTTACACCTTAGGCTCTGCTTCTAACTTGGGCCCAAATTGTAAAATGGTCTTATCTATTGGCGATTTCGTTCCAATTCACATTCCAAGTAATATCCGGCATGCTAATTACATTGCCGGTTGCCAAATTGAATTATCTCTTATAGTTTCCGAGATATGGACTATCGATAATTTACACCTTAGGCTCTGCTTCTAACTTGGGCCCAAATTGTAAAATGGTCTTACCTATTGGCGATTTCGTTCCAATTCACATTCCAAGTAATATTCGGCATGCTAATTACATTGCCGGTTGCCAAATTGCATTATCTCTTATAGTTTCCGAGATATGGACTATCGATAATTTACACCTTAGGCTCTGCTTCTAACTTGGGCCCAAATTGTAAAATGGTCTTATCTATTGGCGATTTCGTTCCAATTCACATTCCAAGTAATATTCGGCATGCTAATTACATTGCCGGTTGCCAAATTGCATTATCTCTTATAGTTTCCGAGATATGGACTATCGATAATTTACATCTTAGGCTCTGCTTCTAACTTGGGCCCAAATTGTAAAATCGTCTTATCTATTGGTGATTTCGTTCCAATTCACATTCCAAGTAATATTCGGCATGCTAATTACATTGCCGGTTGCCAAATTGCATTATCTCTTATAGTTTCCGAGATATGGACTATCGATAATTTACACCTTAGGCTCTGCTTCTAACTTGGGCCCAAATTGTAAAATGGTCTTATCCATTGGCGATTTCGTTCCAATTCAAATTCCAAGTAATATCCGGCATGCTAATTACATTGCCGGTTGCCAAATTGAATTATCTCTTATAGTTTCCGAGATATGGACTATCGATAATTTACATCTTAGGCTCTGCTTCTAACTTGGGCCCAAATTGTAAAATGGTCTTATCTATTGGCGATTTCGTTCCAATTCACATTCCAAGTAATATTCGGCATGCTAATTACATTGCCGGTTGCCAAATTGCATTATCTCTTATAGTTTCCGAGATATGGACTATCGATAATTTACACCTTAGGCTCTGCTTCTAACTTGGGCCCAAATTGTAAAATGGTCTTATCTATTGGCGATTTCGTTCCAATTCACATTCCAAGTAATATTCGGCATGCTAATTACATTGCCGGTTGCCAAATTGCATTATCTCTTATAGTTTCCGAGATATGGACTATCGATAATTTACACCTTAGGCTCTGCTTCTAACTTGGGCCCAAATTGTAAAATGGTCTTATCTATTGGCGATTTCGTTCCAATTCACATTCCAAGTAATATTCGGCATGCTAATTACATTGCCGGTTGCCAAATTGCATTATCTCTTATAGTTTCCGAGATATGGACTATCGATAATTTACACCTTAGGCTCTGCTTCTAACTTGGGCCCAAATTGTAAAATGGTCTTCTCTATAGGCGATTTCGTTCCAATTCACATTCCAAGTAATATTCGGCATGCTAATTACATTGCCGGTTGCCAAATTGCATTATCTCTTATAGTTTCCGAGATATGGACTATCGATAATTTACACCTTAGGCTCTGCTTCTAACTTGGGCCCAAATTGTAAAATGGTCTTCTCTATTGGCGATTTCGTTCCAATTCACATTCCAAGTAATACTCAACATGCTAATTACATTGCCGGTTGCCAAATTGCATTATCTCTTATAGTTTCCGAGATATGGACTATCGATAATTTACACCTTAGGCTCTGCTTCTAACTTGGGCCCAAATTGTAAAATCGTCTTATCTATTGGCGATTTCGTTCCAATTCACATTCCAAGTAATATTCGGCATGCTAATTACATTGCCGGTTGCCAAATTGCATTATCTCTTATAGTTTCCGAGATATGGACTATCGGTAATTTACACCTTAGGCTCTGCTTCTAACTTGGGCCCAAATTGTAAAATGGTCTTATCTATTGGCGATTTCGTTCCAATTCACATTCCAAGTAATATCCGGCATGCTAATTACATTGCCGGTTGCCAAATTGAATTATCTCTTATAGTTTCCGAGATATGGACTATCGATAATTTACACCTTAGGCTCTGCTTCTAACTTGGGCCCAAATTGTAAAATGGTCTTACCTATTGGCGATTTCGTTCCAATTCACATTCCAAGTAATATTCGGCATGCTAATTACATTGCCGGTTGCCAAATTGCATTATCTCTTATAGTTTCCGAGATATGGACTATCGATAATTTACACCTTAGGCTCTGCTTCTAACTTGGGCCCAAATTGTAAAATGGTCTTATCTATTGGCGATTTCGTTCCAATTCACATTCCAAGTAATATTCGGCATGCTAATTACATTGCCGGTTGCCAAATTGCATTATCTCTTATAGTTTCCGAGATATGGACTATCGATAATTTACATCTTAGGCTCTGCTTCTAACTTGGGCCCAAATTGTAAAATGGTCTTATCTATTGGCGATTTCGTTCCAATTCACATTCCAAGTAATATTCGGCATGCTAATTACATTGCCGGTTGCCAAATTGCATTATCTCTTATAGTTTCCGAGATATGGACTATCGATAATTTACACCTTAGGCTCTGCTTCTAACTTGGGCCCAAATTGTAAAATGGTCTTCTCTATAGGCGATTTCGTTCCAATTCACATTCCAAGTAATATTCGGCATGCTAATTACATTGCCGGTTGCCAAATTGCATTATCTCTTATAGTTTCCGAGATATGGACTATCGATAATTTACACCTTAGGCTCTGCTTCTAACTTGGGCCCAAATTGTAAAATGGTCTTCTCTATTGGCGATTTCGTTCCAATTCACATTCCAAGTAATATTCAACATGCTAATTACATTGCCGGTTGCCAAATTGCATTATCTCTTATAGTTTCCGAGATATGGACTATCGATAATTTACACCTTAGGCTCTGCTTCTAACTTGGGCCCAAATTGTAAAATCGTCTTATCTATTGGCGATTTCGTTCCAATTCACATTCCAAGTAATATTCGGCATGCTAATTACATTGCCGGTTGCCAAATTGCATTATCTCTTATAGTTTCCGAGATATGGACTATCGGTAATTTACACCTTAGGCTCTGCTTCTAACTTGGGCCCAAATTGTAAAATGGTCTTATCTATTGGCGATTTCGTTCCAATTCACATTCCAAGTAATATCCGGCATGCTAATTACATTGCCGGTTGCCAAATTGAATTATCTCTTATAGTTTCCGAGATATGGACTATCGATAATTTACACCTTAGGCTCTGCTTCTAACTTGGGCCCAAATTGTAAAATGGTCTTACCTATTGGCGATTTCGTTCCAATTCACATTCCAAGTAATATTCGGCATGCTAATTACATTGCCGGTTGCCAAATTGCATTATCTCTTATAGTTTCCGAGATATGGACTATCGATAATTTACACCTTAGGCTCTGCTTCTAACTTGGGCCCAAATTGTAAAATGGTCTTATCTATTGGCGATTTCGTTCCAATTCACATTCCAAGTAATATTCGGCATGCTAATTACATTGCCGGTTGCCAAATTGCATTATCTCTTATAGTTTCCGAGATATGGACTATCGATAATTTACATCTTAGGCTCTGCTTCTAACTTGGGCCCAAATTGTAAAATGGTCTTATCTATTGGCGATTTCGTTCCAATTCACATTCCAAGTAATATTCGGCATGCTAATTACATTGCCGGTTGCCAAATTGCATTATATCTTATAGTTTCCGAGATATGGACTATCGATTATTTACACCTTAGGCTCTGCTTCTAACTTGGGCCCAAATTGTAAGATGGTCTTATCCATTGGCGATTTCGTTCCAATTCACATTCCAAGTAATATCCGGCATGCTAATTACATTGCCGGTTGCCAAATTGAATTATCTCTTATAGTTTCCGAGATATGGACTATCGATAATTTACATCTTAGGCTCTGCTTCTAACTTGGGCCCAAAATGTAAAATGGTCTTATCTATTGGCGATTTCGTTCCAATTCACATTCCAAGTAATATTCGGCATGCTAATTACATTGCCGGTTGCCAAATTGCATTATCTCTTATAGTTTCCGAGACATGGACTATCGATAATTTACACCTTAGGCTCTGCTTCTAACTTGGGCCCAAATTGTAAAATGGTCTTATCTATTGGCGATTTCGTCCCAATTCACATTCCAAGTGATATTCGGCATGCTAATTACATTGCCGGTTGCGAAATTGCATTATCTCTTATAGCTTCCGAGATATGGACTATCAATAATTTACACCTTAGGCTCTGCTTCTAACTTGGGCCCAAATTGTAAAATGGTCTTATCTATTGGCGATTTCGTTCAAATTCACATTCCAAGTAATATTCGGCATGCTAATTACATTGCCGGTTGCCAAATTGCATTATCTCTTATAGTTTCCGAGATATGGACTATCGATAATTTACACCTTAGGCTCTGCTTCTAACTTGGGCCCAAATTGTAAAATGGTCTTATCTATTGGCGATTTCGTTCCAATTCACATTCCAAGTAATATTCGGCATGCTAATTACATTGCCGGTTGCCAAATTGCATCATCTCTTATAGTTTCCGAGATATGGACTATCGATAATTTACACCTTAGGCTCTGCTTCTAACTTGGGCCCAAATTGTAAAATGGTCTTCTCTATTGGCGATTTCGTTCCAATTCACATTCCAAGTAATATTCGGCATGCTAATTACATTGCCGTTTGCCAAATTGCATTATCTCTTATAGTTTCCGAGATATGGACTATCGATAATTTACACCTTAGGCTCTGCTTCTAACTTGGGCCCAAATTGTAAAATGGTCTTATCTATTGGCGTTTTCGTTCCAATTCACATTCCAAGTAATATTCGGCATGCTAATTACATTGCCGGTTGCCAAATTGCATTATCTCTTATAGTTTCCGAGATATGGACTATCGATAATTTACACCTTAGGCTCTGCTTCTAACTTGGGCCCAAATTGTAAAATGGTCTTCTCTATTGTCGATTTCGTTCCAATTCACATTCCAAGTAATATTCGGCATGCTAATTACATTGCCGATTGCCAAATTACATTATCTCTTATAGTTTCCGAGATATGGACTATCGATAATTTACACCTTAGGCTCTGCTTCTAACTTGGGCCCAAATTGTAAAATGGTCTTATCTATTGGCGATTTCGTTCCAATTCACATTTCAAGTAATATTCGGCATGCTAATTACATTGCCGGTTGCCAAATTGCATTATCCCTTATAGTTTCCGATATATGGACTATCGATAATTTACACCTTAGGCTCTGCTTCTAACTTGGGCCCAAATTGTAAAATGGTCTTCTCTATTGGCGATTTCGTTCCAATTCACATTCCAAGTAATATTCGGCATGCTAATTACATTGCCGGTTGCCAAATTGCATTATCTCTTATAGTTTCCGAGATATGGACTATCGATAATTTACACCTTAGGCTCTGCTTCTAACTTGGGCCCAAATTGTAAAATGGTCTTCTCTATTGGCGATTTCGTTCCAATTCACATTCCAAGTAATATTCGGCATGCTAATTACATTGCCGGTTGCCAAATTGCATTATCTCTTATAGTTTCCGAGATATGGACTATCGATAATTTACACCTTAGGCTCTGCTTCTAACTTGGGCCCAAATTGTAAAATCGTCTTATCTATTGGCGATATCGTTCCAATTCACATTCCAAGTAATATTCGGCATGCTAATTACATTGCCGGTTGCCAAATTGCATTATCTCTTACAGTTTCCGAGATATGGACTATCGGTAATTTACACCTTAGGCTCTGCTTCTAACTTGGGCCCAAATTGTAAAATGGTCTTATCTATTGGCGATTTCGTTCCAATTCACATTCCAAGTAATATCCGGCATGCTAATTACATTGCCGGTTGCCAAATTGAATTATCTCTTATAGTTTCCGAGATATGGACTATCGATAGTTTACACCTTAGGCTCTGCTTCTAACTTGGGCCCAAATTGTAAAATGGTCTTCTCTATTGGCGATTTCGTTCCAATTCACATTCCAAGTAATATTCGGCATGCTAATTACATTGCCGGTTGCCAAATTGCATTATCTCTTATTGTTTCCGAGATATGGACTATCGATAATTTACACCTTAGGCTCTGCTTCTAACTTGGGCCCAAATTGTAAAATGGTCTTATCTATTGGCGATTTCGTTCCAATTCACATTCCAAGTAATATTCGGCATGCTAATTACATTGCCGGTTGCCAAATTGCATTATCTCTTATAGTTTCCGAGATATCGACTATCGATAATTTACACCTTAGGCTCTGCTTCTAACTTGGGCCCAAATTGTAAAATGGTCTTCTCTATTGGCGATTTCGTTCGAATTCACATTCCAAGTAATATTCGGCATGCTAATTACATTGCCGGTTGCCAAATTGCATTATCTCTTATAGTTTCCGAGATATGGACTATCGATTATTTACACCTTAGGCTCTGCTTCTAACTTGGGCCCAAATTGTAAAATGGTCTTCTCTATTGGCGATTTCGTTCCAATTCACATTAAAGTAATATTCGGCATGCTAATTACATTGCCGGTTGCCAAATTGCATTATCTCTTATAGTTTCCGAGATATGGACTATCGATAATTTACACCTTAGGCTCTGCTTCTAACTTGGGCCCAAATTGTAAAATGGTCTTCTCTATTGGCGATTTCGTTCCAATTCACATTCCAAGTAATATTCGGCATGCTAATTACATTGCCGGTTGCCAAATTGCATTATCTCTTATAGTTTCCGAGATATGGACTATCGGTAATTTACACCTTAGGCTCTGCTTCTAACTTGGGCCCAAATTGTAAAATAGTCTTATCTATTGGCGATTTCGTTCCAATTCACATTCCAAGTAATATTCGGCATGCTAATTACATTGCCGGTTGCCAAATTGCATTATCTCTTATAGTTTCCGAGATATGGACTCTCGATAATTTACACCTTAGGCTCTGCTTCTAACTTGGGCCCAAATTGTAAAATAGTCTTATCTATTGGCGATTTCGTTCCAATTCACATTCCAAGTAATATTCGGCATGCTAATTACATTGCCGGTTGCCAAATTGCATTATCTCTTATAGTTTCCGAGATATGGACTATCGGTAATTTACACCTTAGGCTCTGCTTCTAACTTGGGCCCAAATTGTAAAATAGTCTTATCTATTGGCGATTTCGTTCCAATTCACATTCCAAGTAATATTCGGCATGCTAATTACATTGCCGGTTGCCAAATTGCATTATCTCTTATAGTTTCCGAGATATGGACTCTCGATAATTTACACCTTAGGCTCTGCTTCTAACTTGGGCCCAAATTGTAAAATGGTCTTACCTATTGGCGATTTCGTTCCAATTCACATTCCAAGTAATATTCGGCATGCTAATTACATTGCCGGTTGCCAAATTGCATTATCTCTTATAGTTTCCGAGATATGGACTATCGAAAATTTACACCTTAGGCTCTGCTTCTAACTTGGGCCCAAATTGTAAAATGGTCTTATCTATTGGCGATTTCGTTCCAATTCACATTCCAAGTAATATTCGGCATGCTAATTACATTGCCGGTTGCCAAATTGCATTATCTCTTATAGTTTCCGAGATATGGACTATCGATAATTTACATCTTAGGCTCTGCTTCTAACTTGGGCCCAAATTGTAAAATCGTCTTATCTATTGGTGATTTCGTTCCAATTCACATTCCAAGTAATATTCGGCATGCTAATTACATTGCCGGTTGCCAAATTGCATTATCTCTTATAGTTTCCGAGATATGGACTATCGATAATTTACACCTTAGGCTCTGCTTCTAACTTGGGCCCAAATTGTAAAATGGTCTTATCCATTGGCGATTTCGTTCCAATTCAAATTCCAAGTAATATCCGGCATGCTAATTACATTGCCGGTTGCCAAATTGAATTATCTCTTATAGTTTCCGAGATATGGACTATCGATAATTTACATCTTAGGCTCTGCTTCTAACTTGGGCCCAAATTGTAAAATGGTCTTATCTATTGGCGATTTCGTTCCAATTCACATTCCAAGTAATATTCGGCATGCTAATTACATTGCCGGTTGCCAAATTGCATTATCTCTTATAGTTTCCGAGATATGGACTATCGATAATTTACACCTTAGGCTCTGCTTCTAACTTGGGCCCAAATTGTAAAATGGTCTTATCTATTGGCGATTTCGTTCCAATTCACATTCCAAGTAATATTCGACATGCTAATTACATTGCCGGTTGCCAAATTGCATTATCTCTTATAGTTTCCGAGATATGGACTATCGATAATTTACACCTTAGGCTCTGCTTCTAACTTGGGCCCAAATTGTAAAATGGTCTTATCTATTGGCGATTTCGTTCCAATTCACATTCCAAGTAATATTCGGCATGCTAATTACATTGCCGGTTGCCAAATTGCATTATCTCTTATAGTTTCCGAGATATGGACTATCGATAATTTACACCTTAGGCTCTGCTTCTAACTTGGGCCCAAATTGTAAAATGGTCTTCTCTATAGGCGATTTCGTTCCAATTCACATTCCAAGTAATATTCGGCATGCTAATTACATTGCCGGTTGCCAAATTGCATTATCTCTTATAGTTTCCGAGATATGGACTATCGATAATTTACACCTTAGGCTCTGCTTCTAACTTGGGCCCAAATTGTAAAATGGTCTTCTCTATTGGCGATTTCGTTCCAATTCACATTCCAAGTAATATTCAACATGCTAATTACATTGCCGGTTGCCAAATTGCATTATCTCTTATAGTTTCCGAGATATGGACTATCGATAATTTACACCTTAGGCTCTGCTTCTAACTTGGGCCCAAATTGTAAAATCGTCTTATCTATTGGCGATTTCGTTCCAATTCACATTCCAAGTAATATTCGGCATGCTAATTACATTGCCGGTTGCCAAATTGCATTATCTCTTATAGTTTCCGAGATATGGACTATCGGTAATTTACACCTTAGGCTCTGCTTCTAACTTGGGCCCAAATTGTAAAATGGTCTTATCTATTGGCGATTTCGTTCCAATTCACATTCCAAGTAATATCCGGCATGCTAATTACATTGCCGGTTGCCAAATTGAATTATCTCTTATAGTTTCCGAGATATGGACTATCGATAATTTACACCTTAGGCTCTGCTTCTAACTTGGGCCCAAATTGTAAAATGGTCTTACCTATTGGCGATTTCGTTCCAATTCACATTCCAAGTAATATTCGGCATGCTAATTACATTGCCGGTTGCCAAATTGCATTATCTCTTATAGTTTCCGAGATATGGACTATCGATAATTTACACCTTAGGCTCTGCTTCTAACTTGGGCCCAAATTGTAAAATGGTCTTATCTATTGGCGATTTCGTTCCAATTCACATTCCAAGTAATATTCGGCATGCTAATTACATTGCCGGTTGCCAAATTGCATTATCTCTTATAGTTTCCGAGATATGGACTATCGATAATTTACATCTTAGGCTCTGCTTCTAACTTGGGCCCAAATTGTAAAATGGTCTTATCTATTGGCGATTTCGTTCCAATTCACATTCCAAGTAATATTCGGCATGCTAATTACATTGCCGGTTGCCAAATTGCATTATCTCTTATAGTTTCCGAGATATGGACTATCGATAATTTACACCTTAGGCTCTGCTTCTAACTTGGGCCCAAATTGTAAAATGGTCTTCTCTATAGGCGATTTCGTTCCAATTCACATTCCAAGTAATATTCGGCATGCTAATTACATTGCCGGTTGCCAAATTGCATTATCTCTTATAGTTTCCGAGATATGGACTATCGATAATTTACACCTTAGGCTCTGCTTCTAACTTGGGCCCAAATTGTAAAATGGTCTTCTCTATTGGCGATTTCGTTCCAATTCACATTCCAAGTAATATTCAACATGCTAATTACATTGCCGGTTGCCAAATTGCATTATCTCTTATAGTTTCCGAGATATGGACTATCGATAATTTACACCTTAGGCTCTGCTTCTAACTTGGGCCCAAATTGTAAAATCGTCTTATCTATTGGCGATTTCGTTCCAATTCACATTCCAAGTAATATTCGGCATGCTAATTACATTGCCGGTTGCCAAATTGCATTATCTCTTATAGTTTCCGAGATATGGACTATCGGTAATTTACACCTTAGGCTCTGCTTCTAACTTGGGCCCAAATTGTAAAATGGTCTTATCTATTGGCGATTTCGTTCCAATTCACATTCCAAGTAATATCCGGCATGCTAATTACATTGCCGGTTGCCAAATTGAATTATCTCTTATAGTTTCCGAGATATGGACTATCGATAATTTACACCTTAGGCTCTGCTTCTAACTTGGGCCCAAATTGTAAAATGGTCTTACCTATTGGCGATTTCGTTCCAATTCACATTCCAAGTAATATTCGGCATGCTAATTACATTGCCGGTTGCCAAATTGCATTATCTCTTATAGTTTCCGAGATATGGACTATCGATAATTTACACCTTAGGCTCTGCTTCTAACTTGGGCCCAAATTGTAAAATGGTCTTATCTATTGGCGATTTCGTTCCAATTCACATTCCAAGTAATATTCGGCATGCTAATTACATTGCCGGTTGCCAAATTGCATTATCTCTTATAGTTTCCGAGATATGGACTATCGATAATTTACATCTTAGGCTCTGCTTCTAACTTGGGCCCAAATTGTAAAATGGTCTTATCTATTGGCGATTTCGTTCCAATTCACATTCCAAGTAATATTCGGCATGCTAATTACATTGCCGGTTGCCAAATTGCATTATATCTTATAGTTTCCGAGATATGGACTATCGATTATTTACACCTTAGGCTCTGCTTCTAACTTGGGCCCAAATTGTAAGATGGTCTTATCCATTGGCGATTTCGTTCCAATTCACATTCCAAGTAATATCCGGCATGCTAATTACATTGCCGGTTGCCAAATTGAATTATCTCTTATAGTTTCCGAGATATGGACTATCGATAATTTACATCTTAGGCTCTGCTTCTAACTTGGGCCCAAAATGTAAAATGGTCTTATCTATTGGCGATTTCGTTCCAATTCACATTCCAAGTAATATTCGGCATGCTAATTACATTGCCGGTTGCCAAATTGCATTATCTCTTATAGTTTCCGAGACATGGACTATCGATAATTTACACCTTAGGCTCTGCTTCTAACTTGGGCCCAAATTGTAAAATGGTCTTATCTATTGGCGATTTCGTCCCAATTCACATTCCAAGTGATATTCGGCATGCTAATTACATTGCCGGTTGCGAAATTGCATTATCTCTTATAGCTTCCGAGATATGGACTATCAATAATTTACACCTTAGGCTCTGCTTCTAACTTGGGCCCAAATTGTAAAATGGTCTTATCTATTGGCGATTTCGTTCCAATTCACATTCCAAGTAATATTCGGCATGCTAATTACATTGCCGGTTGCCAAATTGCATTATCTCTTATAGTTTCCGAGATATGGACTATCGATAATTTACACCTTAGGCTCTGCTTCTAACTTGGGCCCAAATTGTAAAATGGTCTTATCTATTGGCGATTTCGTTCCAATTCACATTCCAAGTAATATTCGGCATGCTAATTACATTGCCGGTTGCCAAATTGCATCATCTCTTATAGTTTCCGAGATATGGACTATCGATAATTTACACCTTAGGCTCTGCTTCTAACTTGGGCCCAAATTGTAAAATGGTCTTATCTATTGGCGTTTTCGTTCCAATTCACATTCCAAGTAATATTCGGCATGCTAATTACATTGCCGGTTGCCAAATTGCATTATCTCTTATAGTTTCCGAGATATGGACTATCGATAATTTACACCTTAGGGTCTGCTTCTAACTTGGGCCCAAATTGTAAAATGGTCTTCTCTATTGGCGATTTCGTTCCAATTCACATTCCAAGTAATATTCGGCATGCTAATTACATTGCCGTTTGCCAAATTGCATTATCTCTTATAGTTTCCGAGATATGGACTATCGATAATTTACACCTTAGGCTCTGCTTCTAACTTGGGCCCAAATTGTAAAATGGTCTTATCTTTGGCGTTTTCGTTCCAATTCACATTCCAAGTAATATTCGGCATGCTAATTACATTGCCGGTTGCCAAATTGCATTATCTCTTATAGTTTCCGAGATATGGACTATCGATAATTTACACCTTAGGCTCTGCTTCTAACTTGGGCCCAAATTGTAAAATGGTCTTCTCTATTGTCGATTTCGTTCCAATTCACATTCCAAGTAATATTCGGCATGCTAATTACATTGCCGGTTGCCAAATTACATTATCTCTTATAGTTTCCGAGATATGGACTATCGATAATTTACACCTTAGGCTCTGCTTCTAACTTGGGCCCAAATTGTAAAATGGTCTTATCTATTGGCGATTTCGTTCCAATTCACATTTCAAGTAATATTCGGCATGCTAATTACATTGCCGGTTGCCAAATTGCATTATCCCTTATAGTTTCCGATATATGGACTATCGATAATTTACACCTTAGGCTCTGCTTCTAACTTGGGCCCAAATTGTAAAATGGTCTTCTCTATTGGCGATTTCGTTCCAATTCACATTCCAAGTAATATTCGGCATGCTAATTACATTGCCGGTTGCCAAATTGCATTATCTCTTATAGTTTCCGAGATATGGACTATCGATAATTTACACCTTAGGCTCTGCTTCTAACTTGGGCCCAAATTGTAAAATGGTCTTCTCTATTGGCGATTTCGTTCCAATTCACATTCCAAGTAATATTCGGCATGCTAATTACATTGCCGGTTGCCAAATTGCATTATCTCTTATAGTTTCCGAGATATGGACTATCGATAATTTACACCTTAGGCTCTGCTTCTAACTTGGGCCCAAATTGTAAAATCGTCTTATCTATTGGCGATATCGTTCCAATTCACATTCCAAGTAATATTCGGCATGCTAATTACATTGCCGGTTGCCAAATTGCATTATCTCTTACAGTTTCCGAGATATGGACTATCGGTAATTTACACCTTAGGCTCTGCTTCTAACTTGGGCCCAAATTGTAAAATGGTCTTATCTATTGGCGATTTCGTTCCAATTCACATTCCAAGTAATATCCGGCATGCTAATTACATTGCCGGTTGCCAAATTGAATTATCTCTTATAGTTTCCGAGATATGGACTATCGATAGTTTACACCTTAGGCTCTGCTTCTAACTTGGGCCCAAATTGTAAAATGGTCTTCTCTATTGGCGATTTCGTTCCAATTCACATTCCAAGTAATATTCGGCATGCTAATTACATTGCCGGTTGCCAAATTGCATTATCTCTTATTGTTTCCGAGATATGGACTATCGATAATTTACACCTTAGGCTCTGCTTCTAACTTGGGCCCAAATTGTAAAATGGTCTTATCTATTGGCGATTTCGTTCCAATTCACATTCCAAGTAATATTCGGCATGCTAATTACATTGCCGGTTGCCAAATTGCATTATCTCTTATAGTTTCCGAGATATCGACTATCGATAATTTACACCTTAGGCTCTGCTTCTAACTTGGGCCCAAATTGTAAAATGGTCTTCTCTATTGGCGATTTCGTTCGAATTCACATTCCAAGTAATATTCGGCATGCTAATTACATTGCCGGTTGCCAAATTGCATTATCTCTTATAGTTTCCGAGATATGGACTATCGATTATTTACACCTTAGGCTCTGCTTCTAACTTGGGCCCAAATTGTAAAATGGTCTTCTCTATTGGCGATTTCGTTCCAATTCACATTAAAGTAATATTCGGCATGCTAATTACATTGCCGGTTGCCAAATTGCATTATCTCTTATAGTTTCCGAGATATGGACTATCGATAATTTACACCTTAGGCTCTGCTTCTAACTTGGGCCCAAATTGTAAAATGGTCTTCTCTATTGGCGATTTCGTTCCAATTCACATTCCAAGTAATATTCGGCATGCTAATTACATTGCCGGTTGCCAAATTGCATTATCTCTTATAGTTTCCGAGATATGGACTATCGGTAATTTACACCTTAGGCTCTGCTTCTAACTTGGGCCCAAATTGTAAAATAGCCTTATCTATTGGCGATTTCGTTCCAATTCACATTCCAAGTAATATTCGGCATGCTAATTACATTGCCGGTTGCCAAATTGCATTATCTCTTATAGTTTCCGAGATATGGACTCTCGATAATTTACACCTTAGGCTCTGCTTCTAACTTGGGCCCAAATTGTAAAATGGTCTTACCTATTGGCGATTTCGTTCCAATTCACACTCCAAGTAATATTCGGCATGCTAATTACATTGCCGGTTGCGAAATTGCATTATCTCTTATAGTTTCCGAGATATGGACTATCAATAATTTACACCTTAGGCTCTGCTTCTAACTTGGGCCCAAATTGTAAAATGGTCTTATCTATTGGCGATTTCGTTCCAATTCACATTCCAAGTAATATTCGGCATGCTAATTACATTGCCGGTTGCCAAATTGCATTATCTCTTATAGTTTCCGAGATATGGACTCTCGATAATTTACACCTTAGGCTCTGCTTCTAACTTGGGCCCAAATTGTAAAATGGTCTTATCTATTGGCGATTTCGTTCCAATTCACATTCCATGTAATATTCGGCATGCTAATTACATTGCCGGTTGCCAAATTGCATTATCTCTTATAGTTTCCGAGATATGGACTATCGATAATTTACACCTTAGGCTCTGCTTCTAACTTGGGCCCAAATTGTAAAATGGTCTTATCTATTGGCGATTTCGTCCCAATTCACATTCCAAGTGATATTCGGCATGCTAATTACATTGCCGATTGCGAAATTGCATTATCTCTTATAGTTTCCGAGATATGGACTATCAATTATTTACACCTTAGGCTCTGCTTCTAACTTGGGCCCAAATTGTAAAATGGTCTTATCTATTGGCGATTTCGTTCCAATTCACATTCCAAGTAATATTCGGCATGCTAATTACATTGCCGGTTGCCAAATTGCATTATCTCTTATAGTTTCCGAGATATGGACTATCGATAATTTACACCTTAGGCTCTGCTTCTAACATGGGCCCAAATTGTAAAATGGTCTTATCTATTGGCGATTTCGTTCCAATTCACATTCCAAGTAATACTCGGCATGCTAATTACATTGCCGGTTGCCAAATTGCATTATCTCTTATAGTTTCCGAGATATGGACTATCGATAATTTACACCTTAGGCTCTGCTTCTAACTTGGGCCCAAATTGTAAAATGGTCTTATCTATTGGCGATTTCGTTCCAATTCACATTCCAAGTAATATTCGGCATGCTAATTACATTGCCGGTTGCCAAATTGCATTATCTCTTATAGTTTCCGAGATATGGACTATCGATAATTTACACCTTAGGCTCTGCTTCTAACTTGGGCCCAAATTGTAAAATGGTCTTATCTATTGGCGATTTCGTCCCAATTCACATTCCAAGTGATATTCCGCATGCTAATTACATTGCCGATTGCGAAATTGCATTATCTCTTATAGTTTCCGAGATATGGACTATCAATAATTTACACCTTAGGCTCTGCTTCTAACTTGGGCCCAAATTGTAAAATGGTCTTATCTATTGGCGATTTCGTTCCAATTCACATTCCAAGTAATATTCGGCATGCTAATTACATTGCCGGTTGCCAAATTGCATTATCTCTTATAGTTTCCGAGATATGGACTATCGATAATTTACATCTTAGGCTCTGCTTCTAACTTGGGCCCAAATTGTAAAATGGTCTTATCTATTGGCGATTTCGTTCCAACTCACATTCCAAGTAATATTCGGCATGCTAATTACATTGCCGGTTGCGAAATTGCATTATCTCTTATAGTTTCCGAGATATGGACTATCAATAATTTACACCTTAGGCTCTGCTTCTAACTTGGGCCCAAATTGTAAAATGGTCTTATCTATTGGCGATTTCGTTCCAATTCACATTCCAAGTAATATTCGGCATGCTAATTACATTGCCGGTTGCCAAATTGCATTATCTCTTATAGTTTCCGAGATATGGACTATCGATAATTTACACCTTAGGCTCTGCTTCTAACTTGGGCCCAAATTGTAAAATGGTCTTATCTATTGGCGATTTCGTTCCAATTCACATTCCAAGTAATATTCGGCATGCTAATTACATTGCCGGTTGCCAAATTGCATTATCTCTTATAGTTTCCGAGATATGGATTATCGATAATTTACACCTTAGGCTTTGCTTCTAACTTGGGCCCAAATTGTATAATGGTCTTGTCTATTGGCGTTTTCGTTCCAATTCACATTCCAAGTAATATTCGGCATGCTAATTACATTGCCGGTTGCCAAATTGCATTATCTCTTATAGTTTCCGAGATATGGACTATCGGTAATTTACATCTTAGGCTCTGCTTCTAACTTGTTCCCAAATTGTAAAATGGTCTAATCTATTGGCGATTTCGTTCCAATTCACATTCCAAGTAATATTCTGCATGCTAATTACATTGCCGGTTGCCAAATTGCATTATCTCTTATAGTTTCCGAGATATGGACTATCGATAATTTACACCTTAGGCTCTGCTTCTAACTTGGGCCCAAATTGTAAAATAGTCTTATCTATTGGCGATTTCGTCCCAATTCACATTCCAAGTGTTATTCGGCATGCTAATTACATTGCCGGTTGCGAAATTGCATTATCTCTTATAGTTTCCGAGATATGGACTATCAATAATTTACACCTTAGGCTCTGCTTCTAACTTGGGCCCAAATTGTAAAATGGTCTTATCTATTGGCGATTTCGTTCCAATTCACATTCCAAGTAATATTCGGCATGCTAATTACATTGCCGGTTGCCAAATTGCATTATCTCTTATAGTTTCCGAGATATGGACTATCGATAATTTACACCTTAGGCTCTGCTTCTAACTTGGGCCCAAATTGTAAAATGGTCTTACCTATTGGCGATTTCGTTCCAATTCACATTCCAAGTAATATTCGGCATGCTAATTACATTGCCGGTTGCCAAATTGCATTATCTCTTATAGTTTCCGAGATATGGACTATCGATTATTTACACCTTAGGCTCTGCTTCTAACTTGGGCCCAAATTGTAAAATGGCCTTATCTATTGGCGATTTCGTTCCAATTCACATTCCAAGTAATATTCGGCATGCTAATTACATTGCCGGTTGCCAAATTGCATTATCTCTTATAGTTTCCGAGATATGGACTATCGATAATTTACACCTTAGGCTCTGCTTCTAACTTGGGCCCAAATTGTAAAATGGTCTTACCTATTGGCGATTTCGTTCCAATTCACACTCCAAGTAATATTCGGCATGCTAATTACATTGCCGGTTGCGAAATTGCATTATCTCTTATAGTTTCCGAGATATGGACTATCAATAATTTACACCTTAGGCTCTGCTTCTAACTTGGGCCCAAATTGTAAAATGGTCTTATCTATTGGCGATTTCGTTCCAATTCACATTCCAAGTAATATTCGGCATGCTAATTACATTGCCGGTTGCCAAATTGCATTATCTCTTATAGTTTCCGAGATATGGACTATCGATAATTTACACCTTAGGCTCTGCTTCTAACTTGGGCCCAAATTGTAAAATGGTCTTACCTATTGGCGATTTCGTTCCAATTCACATTCCAAGTAATATTCGGCATGCTAATTACATTGCCGGTTGCCAAATTGCATTATCTCTTATAGTTTCCGAGATATGGATTATCGATTATTTACACCTTAGGCTCTGCTTCTAACTTGGGCCCAAATTGTAAAATGGCCTTATCTATTGGCGATTTCGTTCCAATTCACATTCCAAGTAATATTCGGCATGCTAATTACATTGCCGGTTGCCAAATTGCATTATCTCTTATAGTTTCCGAGATATGGACTATCGATAATTTACACCTTAGGCTCTGCTTCTAACTTGGGCCCAAATTGTAAAATGGTCTTACCTATTGGCGATTTCGTTCCAATTCACACTCCAAGTAATATTCGGCATGCTAATTACATTGCCGGTTGCCAAATTGCATTATCTCTTATAGTTTCCGAGATATGGACTATCGATAATTTACACCTTATTCTCTGCTTCTAACTTGGGCCCAAATTGTAAAATGGTCTTATCTATTGGCGATTTCGTTCCAATTCACACTCCAAGTAATATTCGGCATGCTAATTACATTGCCGGTTGCGAAATTGCATTATCTCTTATAGTTTCCGAGATATGGACTATCAATAATTTACACCTTAGGCTCTGCTTCTAACTTGGGCCCAAATTGTAAAATGGTCTTATCTATTGGCGATTTCGTTCCAATTCACATTCCAAGTAATATTCGGCATGCTAATTACATTGCCGGTTGCCAAATTGCATTATCTCTTATAGTTTCCGAGATATGGACTATCGATAATTTACACCTTAGGCTCTGCTTCTAACTTGGGCCCAAATTGTAAAATGGTCTTATCTATTGGCGATTTCGTTCCAATTCACATTCCAAGTAATATTCGGCATGCTAATTACATTGCCGGTTGCCAAATTGCATTATCTCTTATAGTTTCCGAGATATGGACTATCGATAATTTACACCTTAGGCTCTGCTTCTAACTTGGGCCCAAATTGTAAAATGGTCTTCTCTATTGGCGATTTCGTTCCAATTCACATTCCAAGTAATATTCGGCATGCTAATTACATTGTCGGTTGCCAAATTGCATTATCTCTTATAGTTTCCGAGATATGGACTATCGATAATTTACACCTTAAGCTCTGCTTCTAACTTGGGCCCAAATTGTAAAATGGTCTTATCTATTGGCGATTTCGTTCCAATTCACATTCCAAGTAATATTCGGCATGCTAATTACATTGCCGGTTGCCAAATTGCATTATCTCTTATAGTTTCCGAGATATGGACTATCGATAATTTACACCTTAGGCTCTGCTTCTAACTTGGGCCCAAATTGTAAAATGGTCTTCTCTATTGGCGATTTCGTTCCAATTCACATTCCAAGTAATATTCGGCATGCTAATTACATTGCCGGTTGCCAAATTGCATTATCTCTTATAGTTTCCGAGATATGGACTATCGATAATTTACACCTTAGGCTCTGCTTCTAACTTGGGCCCAAATTGTAAAATGGTCTTACCTATTGGCGATTTCGTTCCAATTCACATTCCAAGTAATATTCGGCATGCTAATTACATTGCCGGTTGCCAAATTGCATTATCTCTTATAGTTTCCGAGATATGGACTATCGATAATTTACACCTTAGGCTCTGCTTCTAACTTGGGCCCAAATTGTAAAATGGTCTTATCTATTGGCGATTTCGTTCCAATTCACATTCCAAGTAATATTCGGCATGCTAATTACATTGCCGGTTGCCAAATTGCATTATCTCTTATAGTTTCCGAGATATGGACTATCGATAATTTACATCTTACGCTCTGCTTCTAACTTGGGCCCAAATTGTAAAATCGTCTTATCTATTGGCGATTTCGTTCCAATTCACATTCCAAGTAATATTCGGCATGCTAATTACATTGCCGGTTGCCAAATTGCATTATCTCTTATAGTTTCCGAGATATGGACTATCGATAATTTACACCTTAGGCTCTGCTTCTAACTTGGGCCCAAATTGTAAAATGGTCTTATCTATTGGCGATTTCGTTCCAATTCACATTCCAAGTAATATCCGGCATGCTAATTACATTGCCGGTTGCCAAATTGAATTATCTCTTATAGTTTCCGAGATATG
The DNA here is from genome assembly GCF_030347505.1 of Rhynchophorus ferrugineus. NCBI lineage: Eukaryota > Metazoa > Arthropoda > Insecta > Coleoptera > Curculionidae > Rhynchophorus > Rhynchophorus ferrugineus. Next base: position 220,639 of record NW_027472835.1, read on the forward strand.
GACTATCGATAATTTACACCTTAGGCTCTGCTTCTAACTTGGGCCCAAATTGTAAAATGGTCTTATCTATTGGCGATTTCGTTCCAATTCACATTCCAAGTAATATTCGGCATGCTAATTACATTGCCGGTTGCCAAATTGCATTATCTCTTATAGTTTCCGAGATATGGACTATCGATAATTTACATCTTAGGCTCTGCTTCTAACTTGGGCCCAAATTGTAAAATGGTCTTATCTATTGGCGATTTCGTTCCAACTCACCTTCCAAGTAATATTCGGCATGCTAATTACATTGCCGGTTGCCAAATTGCATTATCTCTTATAGTTTCCGAGATATGGACAATCGATAATTTACACCTTAGGCTCTGCTTCTAACTTGGGCCCAAATTGTAAAATGGTCTTATCTATTGGCGATTTCGTCCCAATTCACATTCCAAGTGATATTCGGCATGCTAATTACATTGCCGGTTGCGAAATTGCATTATCTCTTATAGTTTCCGAGATATGGACTATCAATAATTTACACCTTAGGCTCTGCTTCTAACTTGGGCCCAAATTGTAAAATGGTCTTATCTATTGGCGATTTCGTTCCAATTCACATTCCAAGTAATATTCGGCATGCTAATTACATTGCCGGTTGCCAAATTGCATTATCTCTTATAGTTTCCGAGATATGGATTATCGATAATTTACACCTTAGGCTCTGCTTCTAACTTGGGCCCAAATTGTAAAATGGTCTTGTCTATTGGCGTTTTCGTTCCAATTCACATTCCAAGTAATATTCGGCATGCTTATTACATTGCCGGTTGCCAAATTGCATTATCTCTTATAGTTTCCGAGATATGGACTATCGATAATTTACACCTTAGGCTCTGCTTCTAACTTGGGCCCAAATTGTAAAATGGTCTTCTCTATTGGCGATTTCGTTCCAATTCACATTCCAAGTAATATTCGGCATGCTAATTACATTGCCGGTTGCCAAATTGCATTATCTCTTATAGTTTCCGAGATATGGACTATCGATAATTTACACCTTAGGCTCTGCTTCTAACTTGGGCCCAAATTGTAAAATGGTCTTATCTATTGGCGTTTTCGTTCCAATTCACATTCCAAGTAATATTCGGCATGCTAATTACATTGCCGGTTGCCAAATTGCATTATCTCTTATAGTTTCCGAGATATGGACTATCGATAATTTACACCTTAGGCTCTGCTTCTAACTTGGGCCCAAATTGTAAAATGGTCTTATCTATTGGCGATTTCGTTCCAATTCACATTCCAAGTAATATTCGGAATGCTAATTACATTGCCGGTTGCCAAATTGCATTATCTCTTATAGTTTCCGAGATATGGACTATCGATAATTTACACCTTAGGCTCTGCTTCTAACTTGGGCCCAAATTGTAAAATGGTCTTCGCTATTGGCGATTTCGTTCCAATTCACATTCCAAATAATATTCGGCATGCTAATTACATTGCCGGTTGCCAAATTGCATTATCTCTTATAGTTTCCGAGATATGGACTATCGATAATTTACACCATAGGCTCTGCTTCTAACTTGGGCCCAAATTATAAAATGGCCTTCTCTATTGGCGATTTCGTTCCAATTCACATTCCAAGTAATATTCGGCATGCTAATTACATTGCCGGTTGCCAAATTGCATTATCTCTTATAGTTTCCGAGATATGGACTATCGATAATTTACACCTTAAGCTCTGCTTCTAACTTGGGCCCAAATTGTAAAATCGTCTTATCTATTGGCGATTTCGTTCCAATTCACATTCCAAGTAATATTCGGCATGCTAATTACATTGCCGGTTGCCAAATTGCATTATCTCTTATAGTTTCCGAGATATGGACTATCGGTAATTTACACCTTAGGCTCTGCTTCTAACTTGGGCCCAAATTGTAAAATGGTCTTATCTATTGGCGATTTCGTTCCAATTCACATTCCAAGTAATATCCGGCATGCTAATTACATTGCCGGTTGCCAAATTGAATTATCTCTTATAGTTTCCGAGATATGGACTATCGATAATTTACACCTTAGGCTCTGCTTCTAACTTGGGCCCAAATTGTAAAATGGTCTTACCTATTGGCGATTTCGTTCCAATTCACATTCCAAGTAATATTCGGCATGCTAATTACATTGCCGGTTGCCAAATTGCATTATCTCTTATAGTTTCCGAGATATGGACTATCGATAATTTACACCTTAGGCTCTGCTTCTAACTTGGGCCCAAATTGTAAAATGGTCTTATCTATTGGCGATTTCGTTCCAATTCACATTCCAAGTAATATTCGGCATGCTAATTACATTGCCGGTTGCCAAATTGCATTATCTCTTATAGTTTCCGAGATATGGACTATCGATAATTTACACCATAGGCTCTGCTTCTAACTTGGGCCCAAATTGTAAAATGGTCTTATCTATTGGCGATTTCGTTCCAATTCACATTCCAAGTAATATCCGGCATGCTAATTACATTGCCGGTTGCCAAATTGAATTATCTCTTATAGTTTTCGAGATATGGACTATCGATAATTTACACCTTAGGCTCTGCTTCTAACTTGGGCCCAAATTGTAAAATGGTCTTATCTATTGGCGATTTCGTTCCAATTCACATTCCAAGTAATATTCGGCATGCTAATTACATTGCCGGTTGCCAAATTGCATTATCTCTTATAGTTTCCGAGATATGGACTATCGATAATTTACACCTTAGGCTCTGCTTCTAACTTGGGCCCAAATTGTAAAATGGTCTTATCTATTGGCGATTTCGTTCCAATTCACATTCCAAGTAATATTCGGCATGCTAATTACATTGCCGGTTGCCAAATTGCATTATCTCTTATAGTTTCCGAGATATGGACTATCGATAATTTACACCTTAGGCTCTGCTTCTAACTTGGGCCCAAATTGTAAAATGGTCTTATCTATTGGCGATTTCGTCCCAATTCACATTCCAAGTGATATTCCGCATGCTAATTACATTGCCGATTGCGAAATTGCATTATCTCTTATAGTTTCCGAGATATGGACTATCAATTATTTACACCTTAGGCTCTGCTTCTAAATTGGGCCCAAATTGTAAAATGGTCTTATCTATTGGCGATTTCGTTCCAATTCACATTCCAAGTAATATTCGGCATGCTAATTACATTGCCGGTTGCCAAATTGCATTATCTCTTATAGTTTCCGAGATATGGACTATCGATAATTTACATCTTAGGCTCTGCTTCTAACTTGGGCCCAAATTGTAAAATGGTCTTATCTATTGGCGATTTCGTTCCAATTCACATTCCAAGTAATATTCGGCATGCTAATTACATTGCCGGTTGCCAAATTGCATTATCTCTTATAGTTTCCGAGATATGGACTATCGATAATTTACACCTTAGGCTCTGCTTCTAACTTGGGCCCAAATTGTAAAATGGTCTTATCTATTGGCGATTTCGTCCCAATTCACATTCCAAGTGATATTCGGCATGCTAATTACATTGCCGGTTGCGAAATTGCATTATCTCTTATAGTTTCCGAGATATGGACTATCAATAATTTACACCTTAGGCTCTGCTTCTAACTTGGGCCCAAATTGTAAAATGGTCTTATCTATTGGCGATTTCGTTCCAATTCACATTCCAAGTAATATTCGGCATGCTAATTACATTGCCGGTTGCGAAATTGCATTATCTCTTATAGTTTCCGAGATATGGACTATCAATAATTTACACCTTAGGCTCTGCTTCTAACTTGGGCCCAAATTGTAAAATGGTCTTATCTATTGGCGATTTCGTTCCAATTCACATTCCAAGTAATATTCGGCATGCTAATTACATTGCCGGTTGCCAAATTGCATTATCTCTTATAGTTTCCGAGATATGGACAATCGATAATTTACACCTTAGGCTCTGCTTCTAACTTGGGCCCAAATTGTAAAATGGTCTTATCTATTGGCGATTTCGTCCCAATTCACATTCCAAGTGATATTCGGCATGCTAATTACATTGCCGGTTGCGAAATTGCATTATCTCTTATAGTTTCCGAGATATGGACTATCAATAATTTACACCTTAGGCTCTGCTTCTAACTTGGGCCCAAATTGTAAAATGGTCTTATCTATTGGCGATTTCGTTCCAATTCACATTCCAAGTAATATTCGGCATGCTAATTACATTGCCGGTTGCCAAATTGCATTATCTCTTATAGTTTCCGAGATATGGATTATCGATAATTTACACCTTAGGCTCTGCTTCTAACTTGGGCCCAAATTGTAAAATGGTCTTGTCTATTGGCGTTTTCGTTCCAATTCACATTCCAAGTAATATTCGGCATGCTTATTACATTGCCGGTTGCCAAATTGCATTATCTCTTATAGTTTCCGAGATATGGACTATCGATAATTTACACCTTAGGCTCTGCTTCTAACTTGGGCCCAAATTGTAAAATGGTCTTCTCTATTGGCGATTTCGTTCCAATTCACATTCCAAGTAATATTCGGCATGCTAATTACATTGCCGGTTGCCAAATTGCATTATCTCTTATAGTTTCCGAGATATGGACTATCGATAATTTACACCTTAGGCTCTGCTTCTAACTTGGGCCCAAATTGTAAAATGGTCTTATCTATTGGCGTTTTCGTTCCAATTCACATTCCAAGTAATATTCGGCATGCTAATTACATTGCCGGTTGCCAAATTGCATTATCTCTTATAGTTTCCGAGATATGGACTATCGATAATTTACACCTTAGGCTCTGCTTCTAACTTGGGCCCAAATTGTAAAATGGTCTTATCTATTGGCGATTTCGTTCCAATTCACATTCCAAGTAATATTCGGAATGCTAATTACATTGCCGGTTGCCAAATTGCATTATCTCTTATAGTTTCCGAGATATGGACTATCGATAATTTACACCTTAGGCTCTGCTTCTAACTTGGGCCCAAATTGTAAAATGGTCTTCGCTATTGGCGATTTCGTTCCAATTCACATTCCAAGTAATATTCGGCATGCTAATTACATTGCCGGTTGCCAAATTGCATTATCTCTTATAGTTTCCGAGATATGGACTATCGATAATTTACACCATAGGCTCTGCTTCTAACTTGGGCCCAAATTATAAAATGGCCTTCTCTATTGGCGATTTCGTTCCAATTCACATTCCAAGTAATATTCGGCATGCTAATTACATTGCCGGTTGCCAAATTGCATTATCTCTTATAGTTTCCGAGATATGGACTATCGATAATTTACACCTTAGGCTCTGCTTCTAACTTGGGCCCAAATTGTAAAATCGTCTTATCTATTGGCGATTTCGTTCCAATTCACATTCCAAGTAATATTCGGCATGCTAATTACATTGCCGGTTGCCAAATTGCATTATCTCTTATAGTTTCCGAGATATGGACTATCGGTAATTTACACCTTAGGCTCTGCTTCTAACTTGGGCCCAAATTGTAAAATGGTCTTATCTATTGGCGATTTCGTTCCAATTCACATTCCAAGTAATATCCGGCATGCTAATTACATTGCCGGTTGCCAAATTGAATTATCTCTTATAGTTTCCGAGATATGGACTATCGATAATTTACACCTTAGGCTCTGCTTCTAACTTGGGCCCAAATTGTAAAATGGTCTTACCTATTGGCGATTTCGTTCCAATTCACATTCCAAGTAATATTCGGCATGCTAATTACATTGCCGGTTGCCAAATTGCATTATCTCTTATAGTTTCCGAGATATGGACTATCGATAATTTACACCTTAGGCTCTGCTTCTAACTTGGGCCCAAATTGTAAAATGGTCTTATCTATTGGCGATTTCGTTCCAATTCACATTCCAAGTAATATTCGGCATGCTAATTACATTGCCGGTTGCCAAATTGCATTATCTCTTATAGTTTCCGAGATATGGACTATCGATAATTTACACCATAGGCTCTGCTTCTAACTTGGGCCCAAATTGTAAAATGGTCTTATCTATTGGCGATTTCGTTCCAATTCACATTCCAAGTAATATCCGGCATGCTAATTACATTGCCGGTTGCCAAATTGAATTATCTCTTATAGTTTTCGAGATATGGACTATCGATAATTTACACCTTAGGCTCTGCTTCTAACTTGGGCCCAAATTGTAAAATGGTCTTATCTATTGGCGATTTCGTTCCAATTCACATTCCAAGTAATATTCGGCATGCTAATTACATTGCCGGTTGCCAAATTGCATTATCTCTTATAGTTTCCGAGATATGGACTATCGATAATTTACACCTTAGGCTCTGCTTCTAACTTGGGCCCAAATTGTAAAATGGTCTTATCTATTGGCGATTTCGTTCCAATTCACATTCCAAGTAATATTCGGCATGCTAATTACATTGCCGGTTGCCAAATTGCATTATCTCTTATAGTTTCCGAGATATGGACTATCGATAATTTACACCTTAGGCTCTGCTTCTAACTTGGGCCCAAATTGTAAAATGGTCTTATCTATTGGCGATTTCGTCCCAATTCACATTCCAAGTGATATTCCGCATGCTAATTACATTGCCGATTGCGAAATTGCATTATCTCTTATAGTTTCCGAGATATGGACTATCAATTATTTACACCTTAGGCTCTGCTTCTAAATTGGGCCCAAATTGTAAAATGGTCTTATCTATTGGCGATTTCGTTCCAATTCACATTCCAAGTAATATTCGGCATGCTAATTACATTGCCGGTTGCCAAATTGCATTATCTCTTATAGTTTCCGAGATATGGACTATCGATAATTTACATCTTAGGCTCTGCTTCTAACTTGGGCCCAAATTGTAAAATGGTCTTATCTATTGGCGATTTCGTTCCAATTCACATTCCAAGTAATATTCGGCATGCTAATTACATTGCCGGTTGCCAAATTGCATTATCTCTTATAGTTTCCGAGATATGGACTATCGATAATTTACACCTTAGGCTCTGCTTCTAACTTGGGCCCAAATTGTAAAATGGTCTTATCTATTGGCGATTTCGTCCCAATTCACATTCCAAGTGATATTCGGCATGCTAATTACATTGCCGGTTGCGAAATTGCATTATCTCTTATAGTTTCCGAGATATGGACTATCAATAATTTACACCTTAGGCTCTGCTTCTAACTTGGGCCCAAATTGTAAAATGGTCTTATCTATTGGCGATTTCGTTCCAATTCACATTCCAAGTAATATTCGGCATGCTAATTACATTGCCGGTTGCCAAATTGCATTATCTCTTATAGTTTCCGAGATATGGACTATCGATAATTTACACCTTAGGCTCTGCTTCTAACTTGGGCCCAAATTGTAAAATGGTCTTATCTATTGGCGATTTCGTTCCAATTCACATTCCAAGTAATATTCGGCATGCTAATTACATTGCCGGTTGCCAAATTGCATTATCTCTTATAGTTTCCGAGATATGGATTATCGATAATTTACACCTTAGGCTTTGCTTCTAACTTGGGCCCAAATTGTAAAATGGTCTTGTCTATTGGCGTTTTCGTTCCAATTCACATTCCAAGTAATATTCGGCATGCTAATTACATTGCCGGTTGCCAAATTGCATTATCTCTTATAGTTTCCGAGATATGGACTCTCGATAATTTACACCTTAGGCTCTGCTTCTAACTTGGGCCCAAATTGTAAAATGGTCTTATCTATTGGCGATTTCGTTCCAATTCACATTCCAAGTAATATTCGGCATGCTAATTACATTGCCGGTTGCCAAATTGCATTATCTCTTATAGTTTCCGAGATATGGACTATCGATAATTTACACCTTAGGCTCTGCTTCTAACTTGGGCCCAAATTGTAAAATAGTCTTATCTATTGGCGATTTCGTCCCAATTCACATTCCAAGTGTTATTCGGCATGCTAATTACATTGCCGGTTGCGAAATTGCATTATCTCTTATAGTTTCCGAGATATGGACTATCAATAATTTACACCTTAGGCTCTGCTTCTAACTTGGGCCCAAATTGTAAAATGGTCTTATCTATTGGCGATTTCGTTCCAATTCACATTCCAAGTAATATTCGGCATGCTAATTACATTGCCGGTTGCCAAATTGCATTATCTCTTATAGTTTCCGAGATATGGACTATCGATAATTTACACCTTAGGCTCTGCTTCTAACTGGGGCCCAAATTGTAAAATGGTCTTCTCTATTGGCCATTTCGTTCCAATTCACATTCCAAGTAATATTCGGCATGCTAATTACATTGCCGGTTGCCAAATTGCATTATCTCTTATAGTTTCCGAGATATGGACTATCGATAATTTACACCATAGGCTCTGCTTCTAACTTGGGCCCAAATTATAAAATGGTCTTCTCTATTGGCGATTTCGTTCCAATTCACATTCCAAGTAATATTCGGCATGCTAATTACATTGCCGGTTGCCAAATTGCATTATCTCTTATAGTTTCCGAGATATGGACTATCGATAATTTACACCTTAGGCTCTACTTCTAACTTGGGCCCAAATTGTAAAATCGTATTATCTATTGGCGATTTCGTTCCAATTCACATTCCAAGTAATATTCGGCATGCTAATTACATTGCCGGTTGCCAAATTGCATTATCTCTTATAGTTTCCGAGATATGGACTATCGGTAATTTACACCTTAGGCTCTGCTTCTAACTTGGGCCCAAATTGTAAAATGGTCTTATCTATTGGCGATTTCGTTCCAATTCACATTCCAAGTAATATCCGGCATGCTAATTACATTGCCGGTTGCCAAATTGAATTATCTCTTATAGTTTCCGAGATATGGACTATCGATAATTTACACCTTAGGCTCTGCTTCTAACTTGGGCCCAAATTGTAAAATGGTCTTACCTATTGGCGATTTCGTTCCAATTCACATTCCAAGTAATATTCGGCATGCTAATTACATTGCCGGTTGCCAAATTGCATTATCTCTTATAGTTTCCGAGATATGGACTATCGATAATTTACACCTTAGGCTCTGCTTCTAACTTGGGCCCAAATTGTAAAATGGTCTTATCTATTGGCGATTTCGTTCCAATTCACATTCCAAGTAATATTCGGCATGCTAATTACATTGCCGGTTGCCAAATTGCATTATCTCTTATAGTTTCCGAGATATCGACTATCGATAATTTACACCTTAGGCTCTGCTTCTAACTTGGGCCCAAATTGTAAAATGGTCTTCTCTATTGGCGATTTCGTTCGAATTCACATTCCAAGTAATATTCGGCATGCTAATTACATTGCCGGTTGCCAAATTGCATTATCTCTTATAGTTTCCGAGATATGGACTATCGATTATTTACACCTTAGGCTCTGCTTCTAACTTGGGCCCAAATTGTAAAATGGTCTTACCTATTGGCGATTTCGTTCCAATTCACACTCCAAGTAATATTCGGCATGCTAATTACATTGCCGGTTGCGAAATTGCATTATCTCTTATAGTTTCCGAGATATGGACTATCAATAATTTACACCTTAGGCTCTGCTTCTAACTTGGGCCCAAATTGTAAAATGGTCTTATCTATTGGCGATTTCGTTCCAATTCACATTCCAAGTAATATTCGGCATGCTAATTACATTGCCGGTTGCCAAATTGCATTATCTCTTATAGTTTCCGAGATATGGACTCTCGATAATTTACACCTTAGGCTCTGCTTCTAACTTGGGCCCAAATTGTAAAATGGTCTTATCTATTGGCGATTTCGTTCCAATTCACATTCCATGTAATATTCGGCATGCTAATTACATTGCCGGTTGCCAAATTGCATTATCTCTTATAGTTTCCGAGATATGGACTATCGATAATTTACACCTTAGGCTCTGCTTCTAACTTGGGCCCAAATTGTAAAATGGTCTTATCTATTGGCGATTTCGTCCCAATTCACATTCCAAGTGATATTCGGCATGCTAATTACATTGCCGATTGTGAAATTGCATTATCTCTTATAGTTTCCGAGATATGGACTATCAATTATTTTACACCTTAGGCTCTGCTTCTAACTTGGGCCCAAATTGTAAAATGGTCTTATCTATTGGCGATTTCGTTCCAATTCACATTCCAAGTAATATTCGGCATGCTAATTACATTGCCGGTTGCCAAATTGCATTATCTCTTATAGTTTCCGAGATATGGACTATCGATAATTTACACCTTAGGCTCTGCTTCTAACATGGGCCCAAATTGTAAAATGGTCTTATTCTATTGGCGATTTCGTTCCAATTCACATTCCAAGTAATACTCGGCATGCTAATTACATTGCCGGTTGCCAAATTGCATTATCTCTTATAGTTTCCGAGATATGGACTATCGATAATTTACACCTTAGGCTCTGCTTCTAACTTGGGCCCAAATTGTAAAATGGTCTTATCTAATGGCGATTTCGTCCCAATTCACATTCCAAGTGATATTCCGCATGCTAATTACATTGCCGATTGCGAAATTGCATTATCTCTTATAGTTTCCGAGATATGGACTATCAATAATTTACACCTTAGGCTCTGCTTCTAACTTGGGCCCAAATTGTAAATGGTCTTATCTATTTGGCGATTTCGTTCCAATTCACATTCCAAGTAATATTCGGCATGCTAATTACATTGCCGGTTGCCAAATTGCATTATCTCTTATAGTTTCCGAGATATGGACTATCGATAATTTACATCTTAGGCTCTGCTTCTAACTTGGCCCAAATTGTAAAATGGTCTTATCTATTGGCGATTTCGTTCCAATTCTCATTCCAAGTAATATTCGGCATGCTAATTACATTGCCGGTTGCGAAATTGCATTATCTCTTATAGTTTCCGAGATATGGACTATCAATAATTTACACCTTAGGCTCTGCTTCTAACTTGGGCCCAAATTGTAAAATGGTCTTATCTATTGGCGATTTCGTTCCAATTCACATTCCAAGTAATATTCGGCATGCTAATTACATTGCCGGTTGCCAAATTGCATTATCTCTTATAGTTCCGAGATATGGACTATCGATAATTTACACCTTAGGCTCTGCTTCTAACTTGGGCCCAAATTGTAAAATGGTCTTATCTATTGGCGATTTCGTTCCAATTCACATTCCAAGCAATATTCGGCATGCTAATTACATTGCCGGTTGCCAAATTGCATTATCTCTTATAGTTTCCGAGATATGGATTATCGATAATTTACACCTTAGGCTTTGCTTCTAACTTGGGCCCAAATTGTAAAATGGTCTTGTCTATTGGCGTTTTCGTTCCAATTCACATTCCAAGTAATATTCGGCATGCTAATTACATTGCCGGTTGCCAAATTGCATTATCTCTTATAGTTTCCGAGATATGGACTATCGGTAATTTACACCTTAGGCTCTGCTTCTAACTTGTTCCCAAATTGTAAAATGGTCTTAATCTATTGGCGATTTCGTTCCAATTCACATTCCAAGTAATATTCTGCATGCTAATTACATTGCCGGTTGCCAAATTGCATTATCTCTTATAGTTTCCGAGATATGGACTATCGATAATTTACACCTTAGGCTCTGCTTCTAACTTGGGCCCAAATTGTAAAATAGTCTTATCTATTGGCGATTTCGTCCCAATTCACATTCCAAGTGTTATTCGGCATGCTAATTACATTGCCGGTTGCGAAATTGCATTATCTCTTATAGTTTCCGAGATATGGACTATCAATAATTTACACCTTAGGCTCTGCTTCTAACTTGGGCCCAAATTGTAAATTGGTCTTATCTATTGGCGATTTCGTTCCAATTCACATTCCAAGTAATATTCGGCATGCTAATTACATTGCCGGTTGCCAAATTGCATTATCTCTTATAGTTTCCGAGATATGGACTATCGATAATTTACACCTTAGGCTCTGCTTCTAACTTGGGCCCAAATTGTAAAATGGTCTTACCTATTGGCGATTTCGTTCCAATTCACATTCCAAGTAATATTCGGCATGCTAATTACATTGCCGGTTGCCAAATTGCATTATCTCTTATAGTTTCCGAGATATGGACTATCGATTATTTACACCTTAGGCTTCTGCTTCTAACTTGGGCCCAAATTGTAAAATGGCCTTATCTATTGGCGATTTCGTTCCAATTCACATTCCAAGTAATATTCGGCATGCTAATTACATTGCCGGTTGCCAAATTGCATTATCTCTTATAGTTTCCGAGATATGGACTATCGATAATTTACACCTTAGGCTCTGCTTCTAACTTGGGCCCAAATTGTAAAATGGTCTTACCTATTGGCGATTTCGTTCCAATTCACACTCCAAGTAATATTCGGCATGCTAATTACATTGCCGGTTGCGAAATTGCATTATCTCTTATAGTTTCCGAGATATGGACTATCAATAATTTACACCTTAGGCTCTGCTTCTAACTTGGGCCCAAATTGTAAAATGGTCTTATCTATTGGCGATTTCGTTCCAATTCACATTCCAAGTAATATTCGGGCATGCTAATTATATTGCCGGTTGCCAAATTGCATTATCTCTTATAGTTTCCGAGATATGGACTATCGATAATTTACACCTTAGGCTCTGCTTCTAACTTGGGCCCAAATTGTAAAATGGTCTTACCTATTGGCGATTTCGTTCCAATTCACATTCCAAGTAATATTCGTCATGCTAATTACATTGCCGGTTGCCAAATTGCATTATCTCTTAATAGTTTCCGAGATATGGATTATCGATTATTTACACCTTAGGCTCTGCTTCTAACTTGGGCCAAAATTGTAAAATGGCCTTATCTATTGGCGATTTCGTTCCAATTCACATTCCAAGTAATACTCGGCATGCTAATTACATTGCGGTTGCCAAATTGCATTATCTCTTATAGTTTCCGAGATATGGACTAACGATAATTTACACCTTAGGCTCTGCTTCTAACTTGGGCCCAAATTGTAAAATGGTCTTACCTATTGGCGATTTCCGTTCCAATTCACACTCCAAGTAATATTCGGCATGCTAATTACATTGCCGGTTGCCAAATTGCATTATCTCTTATAGTTTCCGAGATATGGACTATCGATAATTTACACCTTATTCTCTGCTTCTAACTTGGGCCCAAATTGTAAAATGGTCTTATCTATTGGCGATTTCGTTCCAATTCACACTCCAAGTAATATTCGGCATGCTAATTACATTGCCGGTTGCGAAATTGCATTATCTCTTATAGTTTCCGAGATATGGACTATCAATAATTTACACCTTAGGCTCTGCTTCTAACTTGGGCCCAAATTGTAAAATGGTCTTATCTATTGGCGATTTCGTTCCAATTCACATTCCAAGTAATATTCGGCATGCTAATTACATTGCCGGTTGCCAAATTGCATTATCTCTTATAGGTTTCCGAGATATGGACTATCGATAATTTACACCTTAGGCTCTGCTTCTAACTTGGGCCCAAATTGTAAAATGGTCTTATCTATTGGCGATTTCGTTCCAATTCACATTCCAAGTAATATTCGGCATGCTAATTACATTGCCGGTTTGCCAAATTGCATTATCTATATAGTTTCCGGAGATATGGACTAATCGATAATTTACACCTTAGGCTCTGCTTCTAACTTGGGCCCAAATTGTAAAAATGGTCTTCTCTATTGGCGATTTCGTTCCAATTCACATTCCAAGTAATATCGGCATGCTAATTACATTGCCGGTTGCCAAATTGCATTATCTCTTATAGTTTCCGAGATATGGACTATCGATAATTTACACCTTAGGCTCTGCTTCTAACTTGGGCCCAAATTGTAAAATGGTCTTATCTATTGGCGATTTCGTTCCAATTCACATTCCAAGTAATATTCGGCATGCTAATTACATTGCCGGTTGCCAAATTGCATTATCTCTTATAGTTTCCGAGATATGGACTATCGATAATTTACACCTTAGGCTCTGCTTCTAACTTGGGCCCAAATTGTAAAATGGTCTTACCTATTGGCGATTTCGTTCCAATTCACATTCCAAGTAATATTCGGCATTCTAATTACATTGCCGGTTGCCAAATTGCATTATCTCTTATAGTTTCCGAGATATGGACTATCGATAATTTACAACCTTAGGCTCTGCTTCTAACTTGGGCCCAAATTGTAAAATGGTCTTATCTATTGGCGATTTCGTTCCAATTCACATTCCAAGTAATATTCGGCATGCTAATTACATTGCCGGTTGCCAAATTGCATTATCTCTTATAGTTTCCGAATATGGACTTATCGATAATTTACATCTTACGCTCTGC